>NC_085992.1:3963967-4263967 GCF_030014385.1 Trichomycterus rosablanca | reverse complement strand
GCCACCCAGATCCCAGTAGTAGTAAGCTAGCATACTTCACCGCTGTGCCACCCAGGTGCCCAATAATGAGTCTCTGAGTTACTGTGGTAGAAATATTATACTCTTCGAATCCCAGCTCTGCTATGCAGCCACTGTTGGGCCCTTCAGCAAGGCCCCTAAGCCTGTCTGCTCCAGGGACTCTGACCCCAGTTTCCAAAAAAGCTGGGAGATACATTGTACTGTACACACGTATATATACCGTAACATTAAAACCACCTCCTTGTTTCTACACTCATTGTCCATTTTATCAGCTCCACTTACCATATAGAAGCACTTTGTAGTTCTACAATTACTGACTGTAGTCCATCTGTTTCTCTGTATACTTTTTTTACCTGCTTTTACTTTGTTTTTCAAATGGTCAGGACCCCCACAGGACCACCACAGTGCAGGTATTATTTAGGTGGTGGATCATTCTCAGCACTGCAGTGACACTGACATGGTGGTGGTGTGTTAGTGTGCGTTGTGCTGGTATGAGTGGATCAGACACAGCAGCGCTGCTGGAGCTTTTAAACACCTCACTGTCACTGCTGGACTGAGAATAGTCCACCAACCAAAAATATCCAGCCAACAGCGCCCCAGTGGGCAGCGTCCTGTGACCACTGATGAAGGTCTAGAAGATGACCGACTCAAACAGCAGCAATAGATGAGCGATCGTCTCTGACTTTACATCTACAAGGTGGACCAACTAGGTAGGAGTGTGTAATAGAGTGGACAGTGAGTGGACACGGTATTTAAAAACTCCAGCAGCGCTGCTGTGTCTGATCCACTCATACCAGCACAACACACAAGCCAAATAATACCTGCTCTGTGGTGGTCCTGACCATTGAAGAACAGCATAAAAGGGGGCTAACAAAGCATGTAGAGAAACAGATGGACTACAGTCAGTAATTGTAGAACTACAAAGTGCTTCTATATGGTAACTGGAGCTGATAAAATGGACAGTGTGTGTAGAAACAAGAAGGTGGTTTTAATGTTATGATGCATTGTTAAAATGCATTTAAAATGTGCAAATGTTTGTAAAGTATGTAAATCAACACAGCATTAAATTTGTTTAATGGTGTAGAAGTGTGAAAACATTTAATCTTCATAATTTCCCCCGAGCTGAGACAAACAGAAGAAAAGCTGCCCACTCACAAACATGCAAATGCTAAAAGCCACCCACTGCAGCCGGGGTAGCCGAGTCTATCGGCATGAGCAGAGTCCTCCTACAGGGGGATATCAGGACAGAGCAGATCCTCGACTCCACCCGCTCTGCTCCACGGGGAGTCATCAGTCTTAATCAAGTGTCTCTCAGCACTCTCACACCCACAGAGACGGAGATATGGCCAAGACGCGGGGCAGAACTAGAGACTAAATACGAACCTAAACGTGTAAATAATCTAATAATGTAGGAAAAACTAAACTGGAATTTTCTAAAATCACTTGAACTTTTATTGCACTGATAAAAGTACAAAAATATTGAGTGTTTTTGCTGAAAAACCTAATTGTATTTGCATTTTAATCATTTAAAAATAATAACAGACTGCTGCACCAGCAACACACTCAAAAAAACTACCAGAGGCGAAATGTTTGTTTATTATTATGATTTTAACGTCATGTTTTATACTTTTGTGTTGTAATTGCAAATCATTATGATAAAGTATCTATGATTTTTGCAGCTATCAGTACGTCTATTACACCAATAAACACTGATGAGCCAAAACAATAGGACCAACACCTAGTATTAGATATGATGAACACACAGCTCAGTTGGGACCTGCCAGCCAGGGTGGCCACTTCCATAATCCCAAAAGAAGGACATCAGAGCCCCAAAAAAAGGACATTAGACCCCAAAAAGAAGGGGAATGAGAGTGTATAGTCATGATAGTGTTGACAGCACACAAAAACATTTTTTGTAAACCAATGATTGGCAAATTATTTATGATCCTTACAAGCATCCTGTTAGCTTCCAAAGTTGGACATATAGGTGTCCGTCCAGGCATTGCGCCGGGCTGTGGACAGGCAGAAGGAAAACTGGTCTGTCAGCCCTGAAACTGGACGTATGGACACTCTACTGTCGAGACATGGACTCTACAACACATCTGAAAAAGTCCCCGCAGACACGGGGAAAACATGCAAACTCCACACAGATTTTTGTTTGTTTGTTTGTGTTTATTGCCATTCCAGCTCAATTAGGCTATGTACGTGGCATTAGAGTTGGGTTCGAAACAAAGTTTAAGCTAAATGAAAGTTAATGTACTATATTTCGCTTTTAATCTTTAGGTGATTCAAAAAAATCAGGATTTTTTGTGGGTTATTGCGTTCGAAGAGGTCTTTCATATTAGTGTCTCTGTAAAATATTTTTCTGGCATCTTCGAAGGCTTGGCATTCTGTCAAAATATGTTTTATTACTCCGCACAGAAAGGACCCAGACCGCCCCACCTGGGGCTCGAACCCAGGACCTTCTTGCTGTGAGGTGACGGTGCTACCCACTTAGCCACCGTGATGCCCGCCAGAGGCAAAAAAGTAACACTGTTCTGGATAATTCCACAACTAGCAGTTTAACTAGTAACAGGTAAGGTCATGAAGACTGAGTATAAGGGCGCCTTCACATGAGAAGCGGCAAAACCGCTTTTGCGCCATCTGTGCCGTTGTTTTCCATGGAGTGTGGCACTTTTGCCCCGTTGGACTCGCGATTTTTGCACTTTACCTGATTGAACTTTGGCCAGGTTTGCCGCTGACCTTTTTAAAGCTCCTCCAATGAGACGAACTGTTTGATACAACACGGTAAAAGCGACTCAGGCCGTACGAACAAAGCTTATCGTAACTTATTGTACTATAACAACGAGTGAGGAATTTCATTAGTGGAGAGAACTTATGAGCAGTAATAATGAAGAGAAGTTTAGTGCTCCTGTCTCCTTCTTTTAGTACACTAAACCACGTTAAGCTTTATTTTTTACGATAAGCGTTTTAAACTCTCTGAGAAGCTGATTCGGATTCTCACAGTTTCTCAGAACCTCGAGCCGTAACACAAGTTCAAAAGTGAAACAGTGAGGAAATTCCAGATAAACACAGATACATGTGGAGCTTTCAGACCGGATCTGACTCTTATTCCAGACAAATGCAGATTCGTCTCATATTCACACTGAATATGCCATGTGCCAACATGCCATGTGCCATGGTTCACCACTATTAACAAATTTCGTGAGAGATTTATCAGTCAGTTTAAAGTCAATGTTTCTTTCACCATCTACAGTTCATAATATCATGAAAAGGTTATCAGTGGATTCAGGATTGCTGGAAAGACCATTGTTTGCAGTGCTACTGTTCTCATCGTTGTTCCCATCGTGTAATGACAATATAATTGTCATGTTTAGCATCACAATCAAATGCGTTAGCTCACAAGCATCGTTGTCCTAGCCGGAGCGTTTCCACTAGCAACAAGATCCGTTTAGTCAAAGCGAGGACCTGACGCCTGCTTTTCTGCTTCGAGACAGTAAGAACGCTCTACAATCACAGTCTGATGTGTATAAAGAGTTAAAAAGAATCCTGACTCACGTTGTGAATCCTGAAGAGGCAGAGCGCCACCACGTGTGCACACCATTTGGCCCCGGCTCCGCAAGTACAGCTGCAGGAAGTGATGCGGCAACGGTCGAACATGACCGCCACATTGTAGGCCCCCTTCGACTGGCCGGCCTGGGGCGAGAGGACCGTGGCACTGAGATGAAAACCTGTGCATAAAAGAAGAGAAAATGGAGGAATTAATCTACACACGTCTAGCATCAAAATCTGATTTAGCTATATACGTTTCCCGACGATAGAAGCACTAGCACACAAAGTAGCATCCAGTGGATGCATCATGTCCGTGCAGTTTGATTTGTGTGTGTACTTATTTTACATTTCTAAATCTTTAGTTGATACTGGTGTCCAGTGTGCTGCCTCTGCACCGATTCCTAAATTCTACTGTTCAAAAACCAAACAGAAACCCAAAAAAGAAAGCCATGCACGTGCATCTATGTGAAAAAGTTTAAGAGTGGGGGATGGCTACATGCTTTGTGTTATTGGAGAGCAGCCAGTCCCTCTTTGGCCAGCTTAGAAAAGGGGGTTGGGAGGCAGCAAGTGGTTTCAGTCCAGGGCTGCTGTTCCAGATTCAACAGACCTCCTTTCAACCTCAGCTTTAATCCATTTCCTTACTCTCCTCGTCTCTGCCTCTACCTGCTTGCCAAAAGCCTTTCTATTCCTGACCCACTTTCCTCCTTTTTGTGGTCATCAGCAGGACAGGAGGGCTTCATAATGTCAAATTCAATTCTGGTAGGGAGAAAAGGCTTAACCTCATATGCACCAAGGTGGCTTCCCCTCATTAAAGCGTGTTGTATTGAGCTCTAATTCTTATGGTTCTTAAAGTACTGATTTGATTCGGATTCGTCAACGTCTAGTGGTGGTTAAGAAGCTAACGGAAAAACCTCCTATTTCTATCCGGGCTTGGGACTGGCACTGAAAGCGAACCGACATGTGCACCTTTCAGAGGCCCACCTCATTCCACCCCCTGGGTTCTCGTCCGTGCAGAAGCCCCACCAGCAGATAAGCACTGCTGAGATTCGAACCCTGGATCTTGGCGGCAGTGGGCTAGCATTTACATTTACATTTTCAGCATTTAGCAGACACCTTTATCCAAAGCGACTTACAGTACAGTATACAGTCAGTATACAGCGATTGAGGGTTAAGGGCCTTGCTCAAGGGTCCAACAGCAGCAACCTGGCAGTGGTGGGGCGCTCCCCATGAGCACCCGGAGGAAACCCACGCGGAAACGGGGAGAACATGTAAACTCCACACAGAAAGGACCCGAACCGCCCCGCCTGGGGATCGAACCCATGACCTTCTTGCTGTGCGGCGACAGTGTTACCCACCGTGCCGCCCCCGCATTAAAGGCTTGCCACAGTTTTTACATCAGATGCCCTTCCTGACGCAACCCTCCTAGTCTTGGGACAGGCACTGAAAGTGCACCGACATGTGCACCTTCCAATGGCCCACCTTACCCCACCTCCTGGGTTCACGTCCGTGCAGACGCCCGACCAGCAGATAAGCACTGCTGAGATTCGAACCCTGGATCTCGACGGCAGTGGGCCAGCACACTTTACCACTGTGCCACCCGCGCTCCCCATGACTTCATGATTTTTAGAAAAAGCAAACAGAGTTCAGAATTGAAGAATTATTGTAATCAAAGCTTCAATGCACTAACTGGATTTAATCAATTTCGAGGCTGAACAAAGTCATTTCTATGGGCCTTGGGCAGTATAGTGGTGCACCAAATTGACATGACATTGCATTTCTGCACAGTACTTTTGAATATTTTTTAATAATATGCAGCTCTTCAAACCCTACACTACTGTTTCTATATCATAGTATGCTGTATATTATTTTCCTCATGCTACTCAATGTACAGGTCTACTACCCTCTGGCTACAGAGTTTACTCAGTTTACACTGTAATGCCATCAAACTCATTAATAACTAAAACTGAACTGCTGGTTACTGTTGTTTACATACCACACTGCACTTCATACATGCTGTATAATACTGTAATTGCATCTTATCTTACTTTACTATTTATCTTATGCTATTTTTATATTTTCTGCACATACGCAAATTCTGCCGAGCACGTAAATTTGTACATTATCTACATATAGTTTTGTTTGTATGTTGTATTGTTTGTTAATTGTAGAGAGCTAACAACAGCCGGAAACAAATTCCTTGTGTGTGTAAACATACTCGGCGGAGAAAGCTGATTCTGAGGTCAACACCACACTTGTCTTTTGGACCCAGGGTGGACCCAACTATTTTAATCTGCATTGTGTATATTGTATTGTCTGCATCAAGGTCCTGAAGAAATGCTGTTTCGTTTTAATATTACTTCAATAAAGCCTCTAGAAAAGCCTGGCTCACAATTAGCATCAGTTCATTCCAAAGGTATTCAATAGGATTGGATTTCGGGCTCTGTCCAAGTTTTTTCCCACTAAATGGTTCAAATATTCAACTCGTGATTGAGATTTCTTGTGCACAGGAGCAGTCATGCTGGAGCAGGAAATAGCTTTATCCAAACAGTTGACACAAGGTTGAAAGCATATAATCTATTTTATTAAATTGATTTTAGAAACCTCTCTGCACTAATTGTGTTTGAAACATCTGAACTGCATGATTAGGATGGATTTCCATATACATCTGACCATATTTGGTCAAAGTACATCTCAAAGTAAGCGTGTTAGCTATTCCCTACCAGCTATCCATATTCCATATCTCAAACACACAGAGTTTTAGGGCCACTGATCCAACTCCATCATCTAATCTATTTAATTTCAACTAACCTAAACACAATCAGTGATACAAGTGAAGCCTGTCCCCTCCCTGCTCTCTACAACGTGTATGTTAGAGAAAGGACTGGGTCAGCTTCGACCACCACAGTTCCAATTACTCATTATTTAAACCAATCACGCTCACGTTAAGCCCTGCCGGACACGCCGAGTCTTAAACAACGCCACAGTTTAGATAAAGTCTGAGTTTGTTTAATAACATAAACATAAAGAAACCAGGCCAGCTCGCTGCATTGGGAGCAAGAGGTCGAGAAAATGATCAGTTTGGCACCGTGAGTCATGTGTGATGCAATAATACACGCCAAGTGACTCAGGAAGGTCAAAAAAGTACTGACATGGTTTACAGACAACAAGCCGAGTTCTTTATTTAGTACTTTAGTTCAAGAGGTGTGTCATGAACACAGTTCACCACCCAAAACTGCAGAGAATTTGCTGGAGGTCCTGATGCTCATGTGCTGACAAATGTCAACAAACGTCAAAGACTAAGCTTAAGTTAAAATAATGCAAACTTGATCTTAACAATCAATAAATAAGTTTTAGTCCAAAATCCAGGGTGTGTCATGGTATGGGGCTGTGTCAGTGCCCTTAGCAAGGGTAATTTACACTTCTGTGATAACAGCATTAACGCAGAAAAGTACATTGAGATCTTAGAGCAACATGTGCTGGCTTCAAGGTGTCATCTTTTCCAGGGACGTCCAGCATTTTTCAACAAGACGATGCAAAACTGTGGAAGAAGAGGGTACGGGTACTGGCCTGCCTGCAGTCCTGACCTGTCCCCAATAGAGAACGCGTGGAGAATTTTGAAACAAAAATGCGACAACGACGACCCTGTACTGTTGCACATCTAAAGACGTGTTTGCAGGAAGAACGGGACAAAATAAAAGCTGAAACACTGAATCACTCGGTCTCCTCGGTGCCAAAACGTCTTTAAAGTTTAACCTTACAAAGTGGTAAATGCTTTTTTGGAATGTGTTGCAGGTCTGTAACGCAGGAATGGATGTTTATTAATTAATGAAATGACGTTGAGCAGATAAAACATGAAATATCTCGGGTTCATCCTGTCTGCCATTCAATAAAAGTCAAAGTAAATGTAAGAATCTCTGTATTATTTGCATTTTCCATGCTGTCCCAACTTTTTCTGATGTGGGGTTGTAAAACGGACTTCAGAAAGAAATGTGGATATAAACAGAATTTGAGGATTTGGATTGCAAAAAAAATGGGCAGCAATACAGGTTACAGAAGGTCGTAGAAGAGTAGCAACAGTACTACAGAATATTTCCTTCATAATATGTTACATTTTACTAAAATGCTGTATTAAATAAATACTGCCCGCCTACTCCCCCACTTCAATATCATTGAAAAACTGCAAAAAGTGCAACAACTTTACAAATCATGCAATTATTTGTATGTGCAATACTGCTACACCTTTTATATACTTTTCCTTTTTATACTTAGACCTCAATATTTAAGAAGTTGATTGTTGTGTATATTTTACCATTTAAGTGTGTATGTGACGGCGTATGTTCTTGTTTTTCTTTTTTCCAAGGAGTGGCACAGAAGACTTCATTGTATTTTATACACATTGCCAATAACGGCATTAATTCATTCATAATCTGGGCTTTCAATAACTAATCAATATGCTCAATAGAGATGTGAACTAAAAACGATTGCTTCTGTTATGACTAGTGTGAGATGAAGGAACATTTTGTTAGAGATGCAGGTCTGTGTGGGTTTGACAGCCGCGGTTTCTCACCTATCTGTAGGGGGTCTTTTACAGCTCTCATTCGATAGAGCTGCTCACCACGCTGAAACTCATCAGGACTGCCGTTCGCCAAGCAGGAGTACAACCTGCAGAAATAATGAGGTAGAAAGAAAGAAGGTGACAAGGAATAGAATAAAGAGTATTTTTATCATTTTTATCCTATTTATTAATTATATCATTATACAGCAACAATAACAACAACATACATGTACCCAGAACAACTTGACTGACATTTCAAACCATCAGTCAGGTGGTTAAATTCTGTTTGTTGTTCCAACAAGACTCAAAACACACATCAAAACTGGTTTTGTTACAGCAAAATCAGGCTAAATTAAAACAGTGAAAATGCCACTCCCTAAGTCCCAACCTAAAGCCTATCAGGAATACATGAGACGGGGGCAGTACTAAAAATCAGAATCAGAATCTTTATTTCGCCAAGTACAGGTGTACAAGTACAAGGAATTAGGTATACTATATATAAACATAGAATGAAACAGCACAGCAGAGCAGCACATAAACAGAACAGCATCAGACGAGGTGTACGATGAGGATGTACAGTACACTGAAGACTTCATGAAGAGAATAGAAAAGTTATACTATTTGTAAACTAAGAATAAACAACACAGCAGCAATAACAACAGTAAAGCCTCTGATAAAGTGTGCAATACAGATGTATAGTACAGTACACTGCCAGACTTCAAGTATTAAAAATTGTGCAATAGACACAACAAATAAAAGTAAATAAGGTGCAAATTAGTGTAAAATGACCGGTTCAATGGTCAAAAATCGAGTTAAACAGGCCCTAAAGTTGTGGATGCTCTGTATAGCATAACCACAGCTAGCAAATTAATCAAGCAAGTGAGGCAAACTCTTGAGTATTCATTTTTTATGCATCAACTAAACCAAAACACGAATAAAAAAGGTTCTCTCTTATATTTTCTGTACAAAACAAGATACAGTAAAGTTTGGTCTAATGAAAGGCTGAGGAAATTCTTTATTATATTATCGATTTTGGATTTAATGAATATTATCAGTGGAATAAAGCCTTACCTGATGTCCTCCTCATTTTCAGGAAAGCTCCAGTAGGCTATGCGAAGCTGAAGCTGCTCGGGAACCGGAGGATAGACTTTCTCCACCACCTCAAACGGGATATGGAATGCCACTTGCTTGGCTGACAGTTCCACCAAGGGGATGACCTGTCCATCTGAGGGGAGAGCAGGAATTTATGATGCTTCAGTCACACAGTTTTTATATAGAGTTAAAAAGTCAGCTCAGTGGAGAACCCACCGTTTGCTCACTGCATGAACTTACAGGCTGTAATAATCAATAACTAACCAACAGCTCATTTAAGGACAGAAATCCCACTGCAGTCATGTCAAGAATAAAATTCCTGCTCCTATTTTAACAATGAACCGCAACAAATGCTGCATATTTAGCATCAGGCAAGCCGTCTAAACGAAGCTGTCACAAACAATAGCTGCAGAAGATGTAAATACACTACATTTAGGCTTTAAGAAATCAAGGCCAAGATCAAAAGACCATTCACAGTCTGACATCCACTAGAGGGTTTACAAAGACACTGTGGGTAAAACGTCTTCCAAAGACTCCCTGTATTTAAATTAGGAAGGGTTATGGCCTCTGGGTTTAGTTTTTAAATATTTATTTATTTATTTATTTATTTATTAGGATTTTAACATCATGTTTTACATTTGGTTACATTTATGACAAAAATGGTAGCTACTCAATCCACAAGCTTCACCAGTTCACAAGGTTATATAGAACACAGTCATGGACAATTTTGTCTCCAATTCACCTCACTTGCACGTCTTTGGACTGTGGGAGGAAACCGGAGCACCCAGAGGAAACTCACAAAGACACGTAGCGAACATGCAAACTCCACACAGAAAGGACCCAAAGGATCGAACCCAGGACCTTGCTGTGAGAAGACAGTGCTACCCACTTAGCCACCTCCCCTTCTAAGAATAAACAACACAGCAGCAATAACAACAGTATAGTCTCCGATAAAGTGTGCAATACAGATGTATAAGTATAGTACACTGCCAGACTTCAAGTATAAAAAAATTGTGCAATAGACCTTCCAAGTACATAAGGTGCAAATGAGCATAAAATGACAGGTTCAATTGTCAAAAATTTTTTGTCAAAAATTGTCCGTTGTGTACGGAGAGACACACCCTGACAGCACTCTTTTCTCATCTCTGTGCAGGCGCCATCAATCAGCCAGCAGAGGTCATAATTGCACCGGTCATAAGAGAGAGACCCGATCCGGCTTAGTCCCGCCCATATCTGAACAACAGGCCAATCGTCGTTCATGTGGCCGCTCAGCCTCAGCCGGCAGGCAGAGCTGAGATTCGATACGATGTATTAGAGATCCCAGCTCTGGTTCCAGCGTGTTTTTTACCGCTGTGCCACCTGAGCGGCCTTTTTAACGTCATGTTTGACACACCTTGGTTACATTCATACATACAGAAGATTCCTCAGTTCACAAGTTCTCCGCTCCTTCTTGCTGTGAGGCGACAGTGCTACCCACCGAGCCACCACGTTACCCTGGACTTTACTAAACGTACAACCAAAAGAACTTAGAACTTCACACTTTGTGATGGTGTAAAAAGCATTAAAATTGTGATTGATCCCTGTGTAAGAGTAAAGTTCGTTCCCCTCCCTCCAATTTCACTGTTGCTTTTGTATCTTGAACCGTCAAAAGTAAATTTACTTACACCAGGGGGTCTGTTATGACAAGAAACAAATTTTCAGCCATGTAAATCCACTACCCTGTTATAACCACCCTGACATAACCGACGCTGAGCACAATCCTACACACAGTTTATAAATAATACTTCAAGACCCGTGTGAAATCATGAAAGGGAGAAAAATGCGGTTCATCTGCGTTACGTTACAACTGAACAGTGAGTAAAAAACGAGAGTCACACGACTGATGTTTCACACTTCAGATGTTGGGGAGGCTGAACACGAGCTTGCAACATTTATTATTTATCATTTTTTGGAAAAGGCTGAAACTACGGAGGGTAAGCAAGCAGTGTTGTAAAATATACACCGATCAACCATAACATTAAAACCACGTCCTTGTTTCTACACTCACTGTCCATTTTATCAGCTCCACTTACCATATAGAAACACTTTGTAGTTCTACAATTACTGACTGTAGTCCATCTGTTTCCCTGCATGCTTTGTTAGCCCCCTTTCATGCTGACCCACCACAGAGCAGGTATTATTTAGGTGGTGGATCATTCTCAGCACTGCAGTGACACTGACATGGTGGTGGTGTGTTAGTGTGTGTTGTGCTGGTATGAGTGGATCAGACACAGCAGCGCTGCTGGAGTTTTTAAACACCTCACTGGTCACTGCTGGGCTGAGAATAGTCCACCAACCAAAAACATCCAGCCAACAGCGCCCTGTGGGCAGCGCCCTGTGATCACCGATGAAGGTCTAGAAGATGACCAACTCAAACAGCAGCAATAGATGAGCGATCATCTCTGACTTTACATCTACAAGGTGGACCAACTAGGTAGGAGTGTCTAATAGAGTGGACAGTGAGTGGACACGGTATTTAAAAACTCCAGCAGCGCTGCTGTGTCTGATCCACTCATACCAGCACAACACACACTAACACACCACCACCATGTCAGTGTCACTGCAGTACTGAGAATGATCCACCACCCAAATAATACCTGCTCTGTGGTGGTCCTGTGGGGCTCCTGACCATTGAAGAACAGGGTGAAAGCAGGCTAAAAAAGTATGTAGAGAATCAGATGGACTACAGTTAGTAATTGTAGAACTACAAAGAGCTGATAAAATGGACTGTGAGTGTAGAAACAAGGAGGTGGTTTTAATGTTACGGCTGATCAGTTCTCAGTTTTACAAAAGCTAACAGTACTTACACCTGCTTTTAGATTGGAAATGATCCAGAATGTGGTAAAGAAATAGAAAATGAAGCAGGTGCTCTGGTGGCACAGCAGACGCTGGATTCAGTAACCAATTAATATGCAAGTCTTTTCTGTATCGTTTTCCTGCAACCCTACCCACTGGCCCTAAATCCTCCAGCCTAAATAAGGCAGGAATTAGGCACTATCCAACAGCTTATAGGTGAAGAAAATGGCTTTCATTCTGACTGGCCCACTCTGGTGACCGTACGGTGGGGCCTGACCTTAAGAAAAGACCTGCCCACCAAACCTTTTCCACTGTAGGTTAGATTGTGGTTTTTCAGTTCTAACATCTGGCTCATGTCCTCACTGACATGCTCATCTCTGTTGTCATTAATACCCGCTTCACCTGCAGAGCCTCTCCAGCAGCCGGCGTGAGAAAATGAAATACGAACACGTATCACTGGCGGCACTACATCGAACGCCAAGCTGTATATCGTTTAAGGGTGTACATACACCGATCAGCCATAACATTTAAACCACCTCCTTGTTTCTACACTCACTCTCCATTTCATCAGCTCCACTTACCATATAGAAGCACTTTGTAGCTCTACAATTACTGACTGTAGTCCATCTGTTTCTCTACATACTTTTTTACCCTGCTTTCACCCTGTTCTTCAATGGTCAGGACCCCCACAGGACCACCACTGAGCAGGTATTATTTAGGTGGTGGATCATTCTCAGCACTGCAGTGACACTGACATGGTGGTGGTGTGTTAGTGTGTGTTGTGCTGGTATGAGTGGATCAGACACAGCAGCGCTGCTGGAGTTTTTAAATATCGTGCCCACTCACTGTCCACTCTATTAGACACTCCTACCTAGTTGGTCCACCGTGTAGATGTAAAGTCAGAGACGATCGCTCATCTATTGCTGCCTTTTGAGTCGGTCATTTTCTAGACCTTCATCAGTGGTCACAGGACGCTGCCCACGGGGCGCTGTTGGCTGGATATATTTTTGGTTGGTGGACTATTCTCAGTCCAGCAGGGACAGCGAGGTGTTTAAAAACTCCAGCAGCGCTGCTGTGTCTGATCCACTCATACCAGCACAACACACACTAACACACCACCACCATGTCAGTGTCACTGCAGTGCTGAGAATGATCCACCACCTAAATAACACCTGCTCTGTGGGGGTCCTGACCATTGAAGAACAGCATGAAAGGGGGTAACAAAGCATGTAGAGAAACAGATGGACTACAGTCAGTAATTGTAGAACTACAAAGTGCTTCTATATGGTAAGTGAAGCTGATAAAATGGACAGTGAGTGTAGAAACAAGAAGGTGGTTTTAATGTTATGGCTGATCGGTGTATGCTGCAGTATTTAACAATCTGAAATTAGCATCGATCATCAAGCAGAACATGATGTTTGCCTATTTGTGGCAGGAATTTAAAGAAGAAAGAAGGCCATTTCCTGTTTCAGCATGATTGTGCTTCCTGTGTACACAGTGAAGTCTATAAGACGTGCTTAATGAGTTCATTTCTAAAGATTTTATACTAGAATTATTTAGTTTAATTGGTTTCATTGATCAATAGTAGCTGCAATAAAAAGCACTGGAGCTTGCAGGTTGATACAAGCAGTAAGAGAAGCACAATAAAGGATTGGCAATGAATACACTGGGAGAAATATGGGGAAAGACAAGCAATACCAGCTAATTTAAGGACATCTGTAAATTCAGGGGGTCATAAACACCCTCTACCAAGTGCATTAGATGGGCACTTGTGCAGCATGTGACCAGGGTGACTCTACTGGCCTGGACAGCTACTCAACAGACACAATGACAGGACAGGTAGTTACTGGTTAGGCAAGATTCATCAGTTCAAGTCTTTAATGTCAAACGCAGTCATGGACAACTCAATTGCACGTCTTTGGACTGTGGGAGGAAACCGGAGCTCCCATAGGAAACCCACACAGACACGGGGAGAACGTACAAACTCCACACAGAAAGGACCTCCCCTTCTCCTCCTGACTTTAAGCACGTCCAATTGGCCGATTGCGTCATGCTTCCTCTCCACTAATGCCGATCCCCGCTCTGATCGAGGAGAACGAAGCTAACCCACGCCCCCTACGACACGTGGGCAGCAGCCGTACGCTTTTTGTCACCTACACCAGACGAGATCAGCTGCGGATCGGCACTGTGTACGGAGAGACACACCCTGACAGCACGGTTTCCATGTCTTTGTGCAGGCGCCATCAATCAGCCAGCAGAGGTCGTAGTTGCATCGGTTATGAGAGAGTTCGTATAATCGTTGTTCGCGTGGTTGCTCAGCCCAGCCGGCAGGCAGGGCTGAGACTCGATACGATGTATTCGAGATCCCAGCTCTGGTGTTCCAGCGTGTGCGCCACCTGAGCAACCCTTCCACCACACATTTTAAGCCTTTGTAGGTGTTTAACATCATGGGGGCTTGCAATGAAGCACAAACCACAGCTCGATAAGCTGCAGCTGACTGGTGACACTTATCATGAAGAAAGATTTGAACAGAAACAATTTTTTTCTCTTTATGTGTTTATGATGATGAGTAAACTGAACAAAAACAGTGAGTTAAGACTTCTAACAGATGGGATGACGCATAAAACTGTCCGATTACCTGACAATGAGAGACAGATCAGTAGAGGTGTTGAATGAATAAGAGATTACTCAGTTACACCAAGCCATGTGGCGCACCGAGCCATTAATGGATAATCATAGGCTGACTAAACATGGTGAGCCATTGAAGTGGAGGCTTATTAACAGCTGTGTCTTTGTCTCAAATGCTGATCTGACGCTGTACTACTCATCAACCTTCTGCTTTCAACTAAATAAAGAAAACACAAAGACGGCACACTTAGTCTGTTTTACGTTAACAATACGAGTGATCGTATTTCCTCAGTTCTTGAACCACAAAAAGCTTAAAGGGGAAAAAAACTCCACCTTAAGATTTAGAAGACGAACACGTAAGAATGTGTCGAGTGAGGTGGGTGCACGAGATCAGCATAATAATGCAGAATTAAAAATATTCTTTAAAAAAAAGTCTTTATTTCTCAACCACAATACCCTCTACTCAGCGCCAGTGACCTGCACGAGACAAAGCTCTTTTTACAGCCTTGCCTCTGCTCTACTACACCCAACCCCCACTGCTCCTTCAATCCAAACACCATAAGGCCTGCGTCTTGAAAGAACCATGACGGCTCGCTCAATAAATGCTTCCCTTACACCTACAATCATGTGGAGTAGTGCTTTAACGACCATAAAGACGCTATATTTAGCTCCGTTAATGCACAGTTGTGTGTCAGGATCTAGTGGAGGAAGTTTCTCTGACAACAAAAACTTCAGTAATAACACAACTAACCCTGAAAGTCTTACTATTCAGTGACTGATTCAGAAAGTACTTTTATTTCTAGACTACATACTTTATTTCTACAAATCTAAATGCATAGACACGGTGCATACACAAAACCTAGAGTGAATATTCTCAGAATATACTTCTTGCCTTGCGTAGTTAACATATCTCATTGTTTTCGTGCATACACGCCTGGAGGTGTTAGGAAAGGGGGGCATTGGTAAAACTACCTGCTGACACTTGGCTAGACAGTGTTTTTCTACATGGTATGACTATCTAAATGACTAACGCTTAGTACCATCACTTACGTTCTGGAAATATCATCAGGGCAAATGTCAGAAGCACAAGAGTGGCAACAAACACAACGAGCATTGGTTTCACAACACAGGGAGATTTTTTACCTTTAATCTTAACAGTGGGTGAATTCGGACCGGCTGACTGCTTTCTCCATCCTCTCCAATTCTGACACAGACTCTCAGCCTCCGAGATGAAGGAGCACAGAGAGTCCTCCTCGAAACGGTCCGAGTCCTCAAAAGAGAACCTCTCTCCATCTTCCCACTCAGCAAACATCAGTTCCATCACAGACGCTGGCGGCAGGGCCGGAAAGCTGGACTTCACTCGCGGCTCGGGAGCGAGGGCAGCTCACAGCTGACGGACAGAGCGCAGGAAGAGTGCATGGGCGAAAAAGCACACCTCGACCGGGGCACTGGGGGGATGGGGGAGTGAAGTGAATCAAAACACAGCGAGGAGCAACTCAATCCTTAAATTCCAATCCGTGTCTCTCAAATCGAAGCGGACCACACGGCTTTCTGGTGCATTAAAACAGCATCATTCAATCCTATTAGTCATACCTGTCTTAGTTAGTCTGTGTTTCCTGCCATGCATTATTTTATTAACTACTTCAATTGGAACAAAACTTGGAGAACTGATCCCTACAAGCTCTAAATACAGTTTTTTGCTGGACCTTTGTTAGTACAAAGGCACGAACCGGTCAACATATTGGACACTTTTATTGCTTTATAGATTGCATTTCATTTCAGCTATTTACCCAACACTAAGGAAGTTTGTAGGAGGTTAATTTACTTAGTCAGATATTTGAACTTTGCAAAGAAAGGGAGCTAGGCATCAGCTGTTCCAGTCTTACACTAGTTGTTCATATGTAAAAGTACCAATTAAACAAATGTACCTCTTTATTTTGGACTAAAACGAGTTAGTTTAGCTATTTTAAATAGATCTGACCCCCCAGGACTTCGCACTGATGTGTACAACTTACAAATTTTGCACTTTAACCAATAAACTTTGTTCTATGTATTAATAAACTATTGAAAAAGATAAATTTACTTACTCAGACAAGTTCAAAATGTGTAAAAACAATTGTCTAGTTTATTCATCAGCTGAGCCATTAACAAAAGCCAGACTACTCAATGACTTATTGCTCTATTAGACTGAGATTATTGTCATTTTCCCAATGAAATAAATGGACCCCGGTGTTCGAAACAGTAGTGGAAGATATATTTACTCATTAAATACAGTCAAAGCTAAGAATTATAGAAGAGTTTTATGTTTTAGACCCTTTATGTTCAGTCGGTTAGACAGTCAGCTGAGCCAGTCTTTCACAAAAGCTGCTACATACATATGCCGGCTAGCGGACCTAGCCTGCTAAAGAAGCAACCGGTGCAAACAAAACAGGCCATAAATGATAAATAGTCATAACATTCGATGGAAACACTACGGGTGCAAAATAATTCACATTTGCGGTGTTAATCTGGTTAAATAAGTTCACTTGTAGGCGCGACTGTTTTGTTTACGTTAAAACAAAAACTGTGCCGGATAGCTAAGCTAGCCACCTAGCTAGCCGTTAGCTTAGCTCGCAAATAGTTTTCAGGCAGCTAAAGGCTAATCGGATTAAACATTAAAAAAAATATATGACTTCAATGCAAACCTGATCCGTACTTTTTAATCTAACGTTTGCGGTGTTAATACTGACGAGGTGTAAAACTGCCAGCTTCAATAATCCTATCCAAAGCAAGTTACTGTACTAGTATCTCCCACAAAACAAAACAAACCCGCTCCGGTGTCTATTTGTGGTTAAATCAACCGTTTAGGGATTGTTCCTAAAATATTCGAATTATTAAATCTTCACAGCAATATAACTAACTCATTTATTTATTTAGCGGTCACACTAATAGATAACTAGATTTGTGTTTTTTTTTAAAGAATTATTTCCACTTATGCGAAGATCATTGATTTCTCTATTTTCTAACATGTCACTATTTATCTTTCGTCCCCGGCTTTAAACACCTGCTGGTACCAGATGTTCCAGTAACGACTGTTTTACTGGTAAATCCAAAATGTCCTAGTAGAAAGCTGAGAGTACGAGCCGGGTCCCCTCAGATCCTGTGTCCCCCAGTCTCTCCAGTCCCTCTCTCTCTTTGTATCTCCGCTGTGGCTCTAATGATGTCTGTCTCTCTCTCTCTCTCTCTCTCTCTCTCTCTCTCTCTCTCTGTGTGTGTGTGTGTGTGTGTGTTTGTGTGTAAGAGAGAGAGTCAGCTTATCTTTACCATACACTCTCTGTTAAAGCTAAAGCTAACCATGCCTTACCGTGGCCTCACCGAACTTCTGACCATACCATACCAACACATCAACTATTTACCACCTCAAACACTCACTAATAACACCACATAACTTACCCACCTACCAGTTCTGACCACTTCTGACCATAAATACTCACTAATAACACCATATTACTTACCCACCTACCAGTTCTGACCACTTCTGACCATAAATACTCACTAATAACACCATATTACTTACCCACCTACCAGTTCTGACCACTTCTGACCATAAATACTCACTAATAACACCATATTACTTACCCACCTACCAGTTCTGACCACTTCTGACCATGCCAACACATTAACTATTTACCACCTCAAATACTTACTACTAACACCATTTATTTACCACTGCAAATACTCATACTCACTAATAACACCATAGTACTTACCCACCTACCAGTTCTGAACACTTCTGACCATGCACTCACTAATAACACCATAGTACTTACCCACCTACCAGTTCTGAACACTTCTGACCATGCACTCACTAATAACACCATATTACTTACACACCTACCAGTTCTGACCACTTCTGACCATACCATACCGACACATCAACTATTTACCACCTCAAACACTCACTAATAACACCATATTACTTACCCACCTACCAGTTCTGACCACTTCTGACCATAAATACTCACTAATAACACCATATTACTTACCCACCTACCAGTTCTGACCACTTCTGACCATGCCAACACATTAACTATTTACCACCTCAAATACTTACTACTAACACCATTTATTTACCACTGCAAATACTCATACTCACTAATAACACCATAGTACTTACCCACCTACCAGTTCTGAACACTTCTGACCATGCACTCACTAATAACACCATAGTACTTACCCACCTACCAGTTCTGAACACTTCTGACCATGCACTCACTAATAACACCATATTACTTACACACCTACCAGTTCTGACCACTTCTGACCATACCATACCGACACATCAACTATTTACCACCTCAAACACTCACTAATAACACCACATTACTTACCCACCTACCAGTTCTGACCACTTCTGACCATAAACACTCACTAATAACACCATATTACTTACCTACCTACCAGTTCTGACCACTTCTGACCATACCATACCAACACATCAACTATTTACCACCTCAAACACTCACTAATAACACCACATTACTTACCTCCCTACCAGTTCTGACCACTTCTGACCATAAACACTCACTAATAACACCATATTACTTACCCACCTACCAGTTCTGACCACTTCTGACCATACCATACAGACACATCAAGTATTTACCACCTCAAATACTCACCAATAACAACATATAACTTACCCACCTACCAGTTCTGACCACTTCTGACCATACCATACAGACACACCAACTATTTACCACCTCAAATACTCACTAATAACACCATATTACTTACCCACCTACCAGTTCTGACCACTTCTGACCATACCATACCGACACATTAACTATTTACCACCTCAAATACTTACTAATAACACCATAGTACTTACCCACCTACCAGTTCTGACCACTTCTGACCATAAATACTCACTAATAACACCATATAACTTACCCACCTACCAGTTCTGACCACTTATGACCATAAACACTCACTAATAACACCATATTACTTACCCACCTACCAATTCTGACCACTTATGACCATACCATACTGACACATCAACTATTTACCACTTCAAAAACTTACTAATAACACCATATAACTTACCTACCTACCAGTTCTGACCACTTCTGACCATACCATACAGACACATCAACTATTTACCACCTCAAATACTCACTAATAACACCATATTACTTACCCACCTACCAGTTCTGACCACTTCTGACCATAACTACTCACTAATAACACCATATAACTTACCCACCTACCAGTTCTGACCACTTTTTGACCATACCATATCAACACATTAACTATTTACCACCTCAAATACTCACTAATAACACCACATAACGTATCTACCTACCAGGTCTGACCACTTCAAACCAACAAAGCACCTACTGACCATTTAAGACTTTCCACACAATCACTAAACTTCCTAACCACTTTTAAGCATTTCATTTCATACCAGCATAGCACATACTGACCATGTCTGACCATTGCATACCAACACAAAACCTACTTATAACTTCTGATTATTCATCATATAGTCTGTGTATTATAATAATAATAATAATTAATAGTAGTAGTAGTACATTATATATTCATGTGCTGAATTTATATGCACATGTATCTGAGTATGTGGTATATATATATACCGGGTGGGGTGGTCCAGGTCCTTTCTGTGCGGAGTTTGCATGTTCTCCCCGTGTCTGCGTGGGTTTCCTCCGGGTGCTCCGGTTTCCTCCCACAGTCCAAAAACATGCCACTAGGCTAATTGGAGACACTGAATTGTCCCATAGTTACCTAGCCGCTGGGATGCACTGACCAGTGCATTGTAGTGCCAGTCCCAAGCCTGGATAAATAGGGAGGGTTGTGTCAGGAAGGGCATCCGGCGTAAAAACTGTGCCAAATCCCGCCGGCGACCCCTAAAAAGGGAAGAAGCCGGAAATGCCGACCCCGTAACCGAAAAACGGGACAAAAAGGCTGAGGAACAAGAAGAAGTATCACAAAAGTGAGTACACCCCTCACATTTCTGCAAATATTTTATTATATCTTTTCATGGGACAACACTATAGACATAAAACTTGGATATAACTTAGAGTAGTCAGTGTACAACTTGTATAGCAGTGTAGATTTACTGTCTTCTGAAAATAACTCAACACACAGCCATTAATGTCTAAATGGCTGGCAACATAAGTGAGTACACCCCACAGTGAACATGTCCAAATTGTGCCCAAAGAGTCAATATTTTGTGTGACCACCATTATTATCCAGCACTGCCTTAACCCTCCTGGGCATGGAATTCACCAGAGCTGCACAGGTTGCTACTGGAATCCTCTTCCACTCCTCCATGATGACATCATGGAGCTGGTGGATGTTAGACACCTTGAACTCCTCCACCTTCCACTTGAGGATGCGCCACAGGTGCTCAATTGGGTTTAGTCCATCACCTTTACCTTCAGCTTCCTCAGCAAGGCAGTTTTCATCTTGGAGGTTGTGTTTGGGGTCGTTATCCTGTTGGAAAACTGCCTTGAGGCCCAGTTTTCGAAGGGAGGGGATCATGCTCTGTTTCAGAATGTCACAGTACATGTTGGAATTCATGTTTCCCTCAATGAACCGCAGCTCCCCAGTGCCAGCAACACTCATGCAGCCCAAGACCATGATGCTACCACAACCATGCTTGACTGTAGGCAAGATACAGTTGTCTTGGTACTTCTCACCAGGGCGCCGCCACACATGCTGGACACCATCTGAGCCAAACAAGTTTATCTTGGTCTCGTCAGACCACAGGGCATTCCAGTAATCCATGTTCTTGGACTGCTTGTCTTCAGCAAACTGTTTGCGGGCTTTCTTGTGCGTCAGCTTCCTTCTGGGATGACGACCATGCAGACCGAGTTGATGCAGTGTGCGGCGTATGGTCTGAGCACTGACAGGATGACCTCCCACGTCTTCAACCTCTGCAGCAATGCTGGCAGCACTCATGTGTCTATTTTTTAAAGCCAACCTCTGGATATGACACCGAACACGTGGACTCGACTTCTTTGGTCGACCCTGGCGAAGCCTGTTCCGAGTGGAACCTGTCCTGGAAAACCGCTGTATGACCTTGGCCACCATGCTGTAGCTCAGTTTCAGGGTGTTAGCAATCTTCTTATAGCCCAGGCCATCTTAGTGGAGAGCAACAATTCTATTTCTCACATCCTCAGAGAGTTCTTTGCCATGAGGTGCCATGTTGAATATCCAGTGGCCAGTATGAGAGAATTGTACCCAAAACACCAAATTTAACAGCCCTGCTCCCCATTTACACCTGGGACCTTGACACATGACACCAGGGAGGGACAACGACACATTTGGGCACAATTTGGACATGTTCACTGTGGGGTGTACTCACTTATGTTGCCAGCTATTTAGACATTAATGGCTGTGTGTTGAGTTATTTTGAGAAGACAGTAAATCTACACTGCTATACAAGCTGTACACTGACTACTCTAAGTTATATCCAAGTTTCATGTCTATAGTGTTGTCCCATGAAAAGATATAATGAAATATTTGCAGAAATGTGAGGGGTGTACTCACTTTTGTGATACACTGTATATACACAATATACAAATATGGCTATCTATCTATCTATCTATCTATCTATCTATCTATCTATCTATCTATCTATCTATCTATCTATCTATCTATCTATCTATCTATCTATATGGTGGCACAGTGGCTAAGTGGTTAGCACTGTCGCCTCACAGCAAGCAGGTCCTGGGTTCTTTCTGTGGGGAGTTTGCATGTTCTCTTTGGGTCCACGTAGGTTTCCCCCAGATTCCAGTTGATGATAGATCATGTGACCCACTATCGCCGATCAGTCGTGTAGTGTGAAAGCCACACCGACTTGAAAGACTCCCGATTAGATTACAAGAGATCCAGTCGTGTAGTGTGAATTGTACAGCAACCTGATGACTTGGAAAGTCGTGTAGTGTGAACTTGGCATAAATCAACAAACAACAACAAAAAACAACAGCTAACAAAATACACAGACCAAGGAAATCTTTTAAAGAAATAATAACATTTATATTTTAATTTTCTTTGTAACAGTGCATAAATAAATAATAAAATTCAAAACGATTATTTGATGAGAGCATTACAGTACAAGTCCAGCACAACTCTGGTACAGTATCATATTTACATTTGCACACGTAATCTTAACTGTGTTTGAAAGCTGGTTGTCCAAAAGCAGAAGAACTGGGACAAGTTTATGATGGCTGAACACAAATGGGCTATTTGTTGGTTTGCAAACTAGCGGCACACTAATATACTAACATACTAATACTTGAAGCTGCCGAAATACAATAAAAATCCAGCATGGATATGACACCGAACACGTGGACTCGACTTCTTTGGTCGACCCTGGCGAAGCCTGTTCCGAGTGGAACCTGTCCTGGAAAACCGCTGTATGACCTTGGCCACCATGCTGTAGCTCAGTTTCAGGGTGTTAGCAATCTTCTTATAGCCCAGGCCATCTTAGTGGAGAGCAACAATTCTATTTCTCACATCCTCAGAGAGTTCTTTGCCATGAGGTGCCATGTTGAATATCCAGTGGCCAGTATGAGAGAATTGTACCCAAAACACCAAATTTAACAGCCCTGCTCCCCATTTACACCTGGGACCTTGACACATGACACCAGGGAGGGACAACGACACATTTGGGCACAATTTGGACATGTTCACTGTGGGGTGTACTCACTTATGTTGCCAGCTATTTAGACATTAATGGCTGTGTGTTGAGTTATTTTGAGAAGACAGTAAATCTACACTGCTATACAAGCTGTACACTGACTACTCTAAGTTATATCCAAGTTTCATGTCTATAGTGTTGTCCCATGAAAAGATATAATGAAATATTTGCAGAAATGTGAGGGGTGTACTCACTTTTGTGATACACTGTATATACACAATATACAAATATGGCTATCTATTTATCTATCTATCTATCTATCTATCTATCTATCTATCTATTTATCTATCTATCTATCTATCTATCTATCTATCTATCTATCTATCTATCTATCTATCTATCTATCTATCTATCTATCTATCTATATGGTGGCACAGTGGCTAAGTGGTTAGCACTGTCGCCTCACAGCAAGCAGGTCCTGGGTTCTTTCTGTGGGGAGTTTGCATGTTCTCTTTGGGTCCACGTAGGTTTCCCCCAGATTCCAGTTGATGATAGATCATGTGACCCACTATCGCCGATCAGTCGTGTAGTGTGAAAGCCACACCGACTTGAAAGACTCCCGATTAGATTACAAGAGATCCAGTCGTGTAGTGTGAATTGTACAGCAACCTGATGACTTGGAAAGTCGTGTAGTGTGAACTTGGCATAAATCAACAAACAACAACAAAAAACAACAGCTAACAAAATACACAGACCAAGGAAATCTTTTAAAGAAATAATAACATTTATATTTTAATTTTCTTTGTAACAGTGCATAAATAAATAATAAAATTCAAAACGATTATTTGATGAGAGCATTACAGTACAAGTCCAGCACAACTCTGGTACAGTATCATATTTACATTTACACACGTAATCTTAACTGTGTTTGAAAGCTGGTTGTCCAAAAGCAGAAGAACTGGGACAAGTTTATGATGGCTGAACACAAATGGGCTATTTGTTGGTTTGCAAACTAGCGGCACACTAATATACTAACATACTAATACTTGAAGCTGCCGAAATACAATAAAAATATGGTTGTCTTGTACAACTGCAATGTGCATTTTATGCCTTAATTATTTATATACATTTATTAGCCCATACATCATTCATCCTCCCAGATAAACGGACAGTTTTTGTTTACAATCTGAATGTGTATTGTGTTACCGTGAACAATCATCAATTTAATCAACACGCAAAAAAAAAGTTTGGTCCCACTGACAGTAAAAACATCGTTTGCAGCAATACCTCCAACAGCTTCCCAATATGTTACATACTGCAGCTAGTCATTGTGGTGGACCCACCAAAATATGCATGTCAATGTTAAGTATATACAGTGTATCACAAAAGTGAGTACACCCCTCACATTTCTGCAAATATTTCATTATATCTTTTCATGGGACAACACTATAGACATGAAACTTGGATATAACTTAGAGTAGTCAGTGTACAACTTGTATAGCAGTGTAGATTTACTGTCTTCTGAAAATAACTCAACACACAGCCATTAATGTCTAAATAGCTGGCAACATAAGTGAGTACACCCCACAGTGAACATGTCCAAATTGTGCCCAAATGTGTCGTTGTCCCTCCCTGGTGTCATGTGTCAAGGTCCCAGGTGTAAATGGGAAGCAGGGCTGTTAAATTTGGTGTTTTGGATACAATTCTCTCATACTGGCCACTGGATATTCAACATGGCACCTCATGGCAAAGAACTCTCTGAGGATGTGAGAAATAGAATTGTTGCTCTCCACAAAGATGGCCTGGGCTATAAGAAGATTGCTAACACCCGGAAACTGAGCTACAGCATGGTGGCCAAGGTCATACAGCGGTTTTCCAGGACAGGTTCCACTCGGAACAGGCTTCGCCAGGGTCGACCAAAGAAGTCGAGTCCACGTGTTCGGTGTCATATCCAGAGGTTGGCTTTAAAAAATAGACACATGAGTGCTGCCAGCATTGCTGCAGAGGTTGAAGACGTGGGAGGTCAGCCTGTCAGTGCTCAGACCATACGCCGCACACTGCATCAACTCGGTCTGCATGGTCGTCATCCCAGAAGGAAGCTGACGCACAAGAAAGCCAGCAAACAGTTTGCTGAAGACAAGCAGTCCAAGAACATGGATTACTGGAATGCCCTGTGGTCTGACGAGACCAAGATAAACTTGTTTGGCTCAGATGGTGTCCAGCATGTGTGGCGGCGCCCTGGTGAGAAGTACCAAGACAACTGTATCTTGCCTACAGTCGAGCATGGTGGTGGTAGCATTATGGTCTTGGGCTGCATGAGTGTTGCTGGCACTGGGGAGCTGCAGTTCATTGAGGGAAACATGAATTCCAACATGTACTGTGACATTCTGAAACAGAGCATGATCCCCTCCCTTCGAAAACTGGGCCTCATGGCAGTTTTCCAACAGGATAACGACCCCAAACACAACCTCCAAGATGACAACTGCCTTGCTGAGGAAGCTGAAGGTAAAGGTGATGGACTAAACCCAATTGAGCACCTGTGGCGCATCCTCAAGTGGAAGGTGGAGGAGTTCAAGGTGTCTAACATCCACCAGCTCCGTGATGTCATCATGGAGGAGTGGAAGAGGATTCCAGTAGCAACCTGTGCAGCTCTGGTGAACTCCATGCCCAGGAGGGTTAAGGCAGTGCTGGATAATAATGGTGGTCACACAAAATATTGACACTTTGGGCACAATTTGTACATGTTCACTGTGGGGTGTACTCACTTATGTTGCCAGCTATTTAGACATTAATGGCTGTGTGTTGAGTTATTTTCAGAAGACAGTAAATCTACACTGCTATACAAGTTGTACACTGACTACTCTAAGTTATATCCAAGTTTCATGTCTATAGTGTTGTCCCATGAAAAGATATAATAAAATATTTGCAGAAATGTGAGGGGTGTACTCACTTTTGTGATACACTGTATATGTATACATGGTAGTAGATGTGTTAAATGCAGAAGATAAGGCCTGAGTTACTATATAAAGGCAAAATCATTGACTGGGTTGACGTACCCACCAACAGAGGTCCGAGGTGGGACAAGTCACAGGTTGTTTGGAATACAAGACTCACTGACAGGACATGAGGGCTATAATTTTAATACTGATATAGAGGTGATACACAACACACACAATACACAATGCATTGAACCCTTCTGTTTATAGGGCTGTATAGTTGCTGTCCAGTCAAAGTGCCCATGCTAACATCTGTCCAGCAGTATAAGCATCACCAGTTGGCACACATGCACTGGAACTAAGCAACACAGTAATGGAAGAAGGTTGACGAGTCTGACAAAGTTTACCCGCAGATGAGATTGCACCAGGATGCACGGTAGGACAACACAACTCACAGTTAGAACGACCTGTTCTTTCACAAATGTTTGGAAAGGTAGATTGCAGAGCTAGGTGCTTGATTTTATGAATCAAACATGTGGCAACAGAACTACACAACCTGAATATAATGATTAAGAGGTGTGTCCCAATACTTTTGTCCATATGGTATATATATACAGTACACCGATCAGCCATAACATTAAAACCACGTCCTTGTTTCTACACTCACTGTCCATTTTATCAGCTCCACTTACCAAATAGAAGCACTTTTTAGTTCTACAATTACTGACTGTAGTCCATCTGTTTCACTACATGCTTTGTTAGCCCCCTTTCATGCTGTTCTTCAATGGTCAGGACCCCCACAGGACCACCACAGAGCAGGTATTATTTAGGTGGTGGATCATTCTCAGCACTGCAGTGACACTGACATGGTGGTGGTGTGTTAGTGTGTGTTGTGCTGGTATGAGTGGATCAGACACAGCAGCGCTGCTGGAGTTTTTAAATACCGTGTCCACTCACTGTCCACTCTATTAGACACTCCTACCTAGTTGGTCCACGTTGTAGATGTAAAGTCAGAGACGATCGCTCATCTATTGCTGCTGTTTGAGTCGGTCATCTTCTAGACCTTCATCAGTGGTCACAGGACACTGCCCATGGGGCGCTGTTGGCTGGATGTTTTTGGTTGGTGGACTATTTTCAGTCCAGCAGTGACAGTGAGGTGTTTAAAAACTCCAGCAGCACTGCTGGAGTATGATCCACTCATACCAGCACAACACACACTAACACACCACCACCATGTCAGTGTCACTGCAGTGCTGAGAATGATCCACCACCCAAATAATACCTGCTCTGTGGTGGTCCTGACCATTGAGGAACAGGGTGAAAGGGGGCTAACAAAGCATGCAGAGAAACAGATGGACTACAGTCAGTAATTGTAGAATTACAAAGTGCTTCTACATGGTAAGTGGAGCTGATCAAATGGACAGTGAGTTATATATGCTATAACTGCTATACTTTCATGTATTTTGAAAATATTGTCATTCAGAAGTCTTAGAGAGCATAACTAGCCCTGCTAGTATTATGTTTTCTTTTCTCCCAGTTTGTGGTCGTCTCCAGCTTTTTAAAACTGCAATTTTTTTCGTGCTCTCTGTATT
Organism: Trichomycterus rosablanca; assembly: GCF_030014385.1. Lineage (NCBI taxonomy): Eukaryota > Metazoa > Chordata > Actinopteri > Siluriformes > Trichomycteridae > Trichomycterus > Trichomycterus rosablanca. The sequence continues at coordinate 4,236,109 of NC_085992.1, read as the reverse complement.
TGGGCTACTTGTTTCAGAAGCTGCTGATACAATCATTGTACCAACCAGCAGCAGATTGTTACACAGGATCACACTATGCTTTCTGTATTCCTTCTCCACTCAGTTAGATGTCCAGCTCTCCTTAAGAAATAATGACCAATAGTGTTCATTGGGCATCTGACCAGAGGGCAAGCATGACCACCCAATCAGAGTCGGGCATGTGCCTTCTCCAACCAATGGCAATCCTACAGAGAGCTTTAACAATGATGGATGATCAGGTTTCGCTTCTTGCACTCGTTCTCCAACAGTGATTCCCCATTCGGCCCTCCCTCCCTCAGACACAGCCAATAGTGTATGTTAAGCACCAAGCCAGAGGGGGTAATAACATAAGCTTTGATCATAATGACCTAACACATTGATCAGCCCAATTGATAACGATGGTGACTGGCTTCAGTGTCCAAAGGAAACACGTGCTAGCCCTCATCCGACCAGACATGCAAAAGACAGATATGCTGATGCTTTCACAGGAGTAAGCAGACAAGCAAATAAGGGAACTTCCCCTCTGTGTAATGATGCATGGAATCACGAGTCACTGACTGAGAAAGGTCTGCCATTATCTGGAGGATCTATTTTGGAGCCTGTGCCATCCATCCTTATGTTTAAATAAATACAGCTAGCTTTGGGCAGAACCCTTGGTGACCTTCTCAATCCACTTTGTGAACCTGCTGACACGAGTGTATACACCAGGATAGCTGGGATCCCCACAGCCATGACCCCAGGAAATGACTCCAGTCAGCGTCCAGCGGCCACCGTCGCCCTGACACACCAGCGGGCCGCCGCTGTCCCCCTGGCAACTGTCCACGCGCCGATGCTTGGACAGGCTGCCGGCGCACAGCATGCGTCCTGTGAAGCGGCTGCCGTAGCGTTTCTTACACCTCCAGGACGGCAGCAGTGGCAGCCAGGCCTGCAGCAGGGTCCGTGAGTACTCAGAGTCTCAAAAAACACAAAGAGAAAAGAGTGGTTAGACCCTACACACAGTACAAATCAGGAAAATAAACAGCACATCACATGTAAAGGAAGCTTGACGTTGAAATGACCAAAATATGACCGCAAACACGATACAGCTAAATATAAGTGAACCTTGCTGGGTAAACAGGAACTCTATCATGCTATAAAACAGAATGAGCAATCTAAAAAATATGTTTGTATTCTGTATATGGTAAAAATCATTATTAAAAAGACTTTGATTAAAAAAAAAACATGACATTAAAATCCTAATAAAATACATAAATTAGCTACTTCAGATGATTTTGTGTTTTAAATATGTCCAGGTTTTCTTAACCGATATCTTATGATCAGTGGGGAAAAAGTTAAACCAAGGGTGTTAAATGATAAAGCAGGCACTCACATACCTGTAACGCCCCATCCGGTGATGATACACGCAGCAGGTCTCTTGGCTTTCCTGTCACCAGGAGCAGGAAGGCAGGCGGTGTTAGTGTGAGGGTTAAAGGACACACAGTTCCCATCTGTGCCCTTCAGTCTGACCAAGGCTATATCGTACTCCCAGCCCTGGCTGCGGTACTTCTTGTGAATAACAATACGCTCGGGAGAGAGGGTGCGCTCAAAGTCGTCCTTTTCCTCTGTGTGGTAGTCTCCCAACCTCAGAACGTATCGCGACGAATCTGTGCCAAACCTGAAAGAGAAACGACCAGCGTCACAGGAAATGACAGGAAAACCTTGAACATTATTTATTTTTATTGACCTGTTCAAGGTCACAGTGGCCACCCAGAAACAGTGAGCACAGGACAGGCCGGGCAGAAAACACTCATCCAATCACATACTTTCTCACACCAATGTGACAATGTTTAAATCAGCCAACCTGCTGTCTTCCTTCTGCATGCTTTTGGGAGGTGAAAGAACATACCAAATTCCTCTCAAACACTGACAGGAAACAAGAATATCTGTCTGTCTGTCTGTCTGTCTGTCTGTCTGTCTATCGTGGTCCAGGTATTGGACTAGTGATCAAAAAATTGCTCGTTAAAGCCCTGAGCAAGACCATTAACCCTTAAACTGCTTTCACTGGTATCAGTAACAGTTCTAAGCTGGGTAAAACCATCTACTGATTTCCCTCAGGATAAATAAAGTATCTATCTGTCTGTCTGTCTGTCTGTCTGTCTGTCTGTCTGTCTATATACTGTATATATCTATCTATATATCTATCTATCTGTCTGTCTTTCTGTCTGTCTATCTATCTGTCTATCATCTATCTATCATCTATCTGTCTAGACAGCATGAATGTAAATGCATTTTACATCAAGGTTGCCAGATTTCAACTTTTAAAAATGCATGGTTGAAGAAGGGTCTTGGCTGTTGGATGTTTTAGTTCCCGTTTATCCAAAATCCCACCACAACATAGCCTAAACCCCACATTTATTATTATTATTTTTATTATTAATAATTTCTCCTCCCCTCCCATCATTTCTGTGCACACACTTTTTAAACATGCTGTAGAAGAGAGTAAGATGAAGCTGTTCATGTAAAACCACTGGATGTCTCCCTCTCACCTCTTAAAGCAATGAGCAGCAGTGACGACCCAGCAGGAGCTGATTAAAGTAGCTCCACACAGCGGATGGTTTCTTTTAGACTGAGACCTCAGCCACAGAGAAACCTGCCATGGCCAGTCCCCCCTATAAAACAAACAACAATTATTAAACACACACAATATTCAAGTTTTAGTCACGATGGGCATTGAATTTTAAATGTGTTTGAGGTTATAAAATATAATCAAGTCAATCAATCAGATCAAGTCAATTAAAACACTGAAATATATCTCTGTGCCTTTGAGGGTTAAATAAAGGCTCAAGAAAATGAACAAATCACAGATTCTTCTTTCTATTGAATTTTACAAAATGTCCAAACTTTTCCGGAAACTGTGGTTTGTAGTTTTGAACTGTAAAAAGAAACACGAGCAGCACTGAACATCCAATTCTACCACAGTCTGATGGACAGTGAGTGACCGAATCAGATATCAGAGATACAGATCCACGAGCTCACGCTGACAGTTTAATCTCTATTATTATATTTATTATTATTATTACTATTAGTAGTAGTAGTAATAATAATAAACTCATAAAGCACCTTTCACATATCCAAGGACACATTACAAAGTAAATATTAGAGGATAGAACCTATAGCATCATGCAAAATTATGATCATTATTATTATAACTATTATTATTATTACATTGTTATATTATTTTTATTATTATATTGTTATATTATTACTATTGATGGCGGTAGTTGTAGAAGTACTGATAACAGGATTATTGCTGTTGTAGCATATTTTATTATTGTTGTTATTACTATAATTGTTGTAGCCTACCGGGTAAGGTACTGGACTAATCAAAAGGTCGCTGGTTCAAGCCCCACCACTGCCAGGTTGCTACTGTTCAGCCTTTGAGCAAGGCCCTTTTTTTAAAGTGTCCACTAAATGTAAAATGTTGTTTATTTATTTTTTATTGTATGTTTTGTTTACCTTGTTAATTTTTTCATCAAAGCTTTGGCAATACAAGTGTAAATATTTGTCTTGCCAATAAAGCACCATTGAATTTAATTACATTTTAGTGCTGCAGAACAACTCTAGAGAGAGAGAGAGAGAGAGAGAGAGAGAGAGAGAGAGAGAGAGAGAAAGAGAGAGAGAGAGAAAGAGAGAGAGAAAGGGGACCTCTGTATCTTTGCCCATAACTTTGACAAATGTTAATGAATTTTAAAATTATTCCACTGTTGCAGCATCAGATCACGATCAATAATTCAGACTGATGATCGGCTGAGTCCAGTAGGAGTTGGACCAGTAGGTCTGAGGTTTTATCCTCTTGGCCGAGCAACTATGAACTCTCTGTCACGTACGCAGCAAATAAATGTATCTCATACAGTTTATAACCTTTAATCGGACCTTTAAGTTCTTCATTAAAATTCTGTCCTCAGAAACAAATGGTTGTCATGGTAACCACTATATTAAATAAGTAAAATGGCGTTGCAAATTGATCAAAATTTGCCAAAGTTATGGGCAAAACTGTAGAGATCCCTTTTCGACTCACAGTTTATACAACACATAGCTGATAAATAAACAGGCCGGGTTACCGGAGTGACTTGTCTCCGCCGATGATCCTCCTCCTGCGGCGCAGTGTGTTGGGTCTCAGACCACACGACTGTGTTGTCATGATGCTGTCGGATACTGGCTGAGAAACGTAATCACAGATGACCCCGGCGTCCTCGCTGTGCTTGCAGTCGTGTTTGTCCATACCCTCTGCTGAGCACTCTCCCAGAGATGACTCTGTACCCACACACCTCACGTTGTCCAGGTGGATTGGACCCTGACCCTCACCAAAATAGGCCATGGAGCGTGCTTTGGAATGTCCACTGATAAAGAAACACACAAAGAGATAAAAGGAATAAAAATTATATACATTCTGAGAAAGCTTTTCACTAAACTTCTAAACACACTATATTGCCAAAAGTATTCGCTCGTCTGCCTTCACACACATATGAACTTGAGTGACTCCCATTCTTAATCCATAGGGTTTAATATGATGTCGGCCCACCCTTTGCAGCTATAACAGCTTCAACTCTTCTGGGAAGGCTTTCCACAAGGTTTAGGAGTGTGTTTATGGGAATTTTTGACAATTTTTCCAGAAGCGCATTTGTGAGGTCAGACACTGATGTTGGACGAGAAGGCCTGGCTCACAGTCTCTGCTCTAATTCATCCCAAAGGTGTTCTATCAGGTTGAGGTGCAGGCCTGTCAAGTTCTTCCACACCAAACTCGCTCATCCACGTCTTTTTAGACCTTGATTTGTAAGTCATGTTTGAACAGGAAGGGGCCATCCCCAAACTGTTCCCACAAAGTTGGGAGCATGAAATTATCCAATATCTCTTGGTATGCTGAAGCATTAAGAGTTCCTTTCACTGGAACTAAGGGGCTGAGCCCAAATCCTGAAAGACAACCCCACACCATAATCCCCCCTCCACCACACTTTACACTCGGCACAATGCAGTCAGACAGGTACCGTTCTCCTGGCAACCGCCAAACCCAGACTCGTCCATCGGATTGCCAGAAAGAGAAACGTGATTTGTCATTTTACGAGGCCTACCACTTTATGCTGTCGTTCCCAATCACTAATGTTTGTAGAAGCAGTCTGCATGCCGAGGTGCTTGGTTTTATACACCTGTGGCCATGGAAGTGATTGGAACCTGAATTCAATGATTTGGATGGGTGAGTACTTTTGGCAATATAGTGTATATCTGAGGGAGTTTGTGCCCAATTAATCAAAAGAGCATTTGTACGGCTGGATGTTGGTCAAGAAAGCCTCAGTTGATGTTCCAGTTCATTCCATGTCATGTGTGTGTTTTTGCTGACCATTAGTAAACACACATTTAGAGTTGATGATATTTCAGTATTGACCTGATGGATAGGTTACAGCTAGCATTAAAGATTCAAATGATCCAGAGATCATTTAGATTTATAGATTAAGGGTTGTATGGTCAGCAGTTGTACGGCAAGTCTTGGGGTCTTGAATTTAAACCTCACTGTTTTGTACAGAGTTGCACAGAGTTGGGCATGTTCTTACCACATGAGTTTTCTCAAGGTGCTTTAAATTGCTCTTAAGTTTGAGTGAGTGAGAGAATGAACATTATAGAGTAAATAAATAAGCTAAACAATAAAATATAAACAATTAAAGCTTGGTGTGATCATCATATTGTGACCCTATCAATGTTCCTATATTCCCTGTAGTTGTTTGCTGTTCTTCTGCATTGCAAACAAGTGAATAACTCACACGAAGCCGAGCTGCCTGCAGACCACTTCAGCGTTGATATCGTTCCAGCCATCATCACACACACTGCCCCACTGACCATTGATGAAGACCTCCACTCGACCCTCTTTACGACTTTCTCCATTCACCAGTCGAAGCAGAGGACCTGCACACAGACCACGCCCGATACAGCAATGCTTTTCTGATACAGTCATCGATTCATTATGCATCTCCCTTTACACTGGTTACCCGAGACTAGAGGAACTGCAGGGACATCTTTGATGTGTTCCCCTCTCTCACAGTACACGGCTATATCCTCACTGTGGGAACAGTCATGACGTCCCCACGCTGCATGGCTGCACTCCAGCAAGGAGCTTTCTGACCCCACACAGCGCACCTCGTCCAGCAGGATCAGACCCTTGCCTTCTTCATATGCACCTTCTGATGCCACCTTGGCATGCCCTCTGTTGGGGAAAAAAGTTCATTACTACAGTTTTTATCTCCTGTAATGATCGAACATCAAATCTATCAAAAATATTTTCAACCTACCTACTTAACTGTCTGTCTGTATGTCTACCTACCTACTTATCTATCTATTCATCCATCCATCCATCCGTCTGTCTATCACTATATCTACCTACCTATCTATCTATCTATCTATCTATCTATCTATCTATCTATCTATCTATCTATCTATCTATCTATCTATCTGTCTGTCTGTCTGTCTGTCTGTCTGTCTGTCTGTCTGTCTGTCTGTCTGTGTCTGTCTGTCTGTCTGTCTGTCTGTCCATCCGTCTGTCTATCACTATATCTACCTACCCACCTACCCACCTACCTATCTGTCTGTCTGTCTGTCTGTCTGTCTGTCTGTCTGTCTGTCTATCTATCTATCTATCTATCTATCTATCTATCTATCTATCTATCTATCTATCTATCTATCTATCTATCTACCAACCTGCCTATCAACCTACCTACCTAACTGTCTGTCTGTATGTCTACCTACCTACTTATCTATCTATCTATCTATCTATCTATCTATCTATCTATCTATCTATCTATCTATCTATCTATCTATCTATCTATCTATCTATCTATCTATCTATCTATCGAGCCTCTTTAATAATATGTTCTATCTCTCTGTTTTGAGAACCCAAACAGAAGTGTATGGGAACACATGGGGTGTTTGGAACACAATCTCAATATAAACATTTTCTTTAGGTTGTGACTAAATACAACAAATTCACTGAGATTTGAACCTGAATCTCAGTAGTGGTAGACAAGCGTAACAGACTGCAGCACCACCACGACATTAAACCCACCTGAACCCAAGTTGTCGACACACTACTTGTGCGTGTTGATCCGTCCAGTTATCGTCACACACCGTGCCCCACTCTCCCGAGTAGTACACCTCCAGACGTCCCTCCCATGGACTGTCTGCTCCCACCAGACGCACAGCTCCATCTACAACAGAGTTTGGTTTAACATCTCAGACTTCCTGCTGTATCTGTACTTAGTGATGAGTCCTTAAATTATAAGATGCAACTGCATGACTTATTTAATCAAACGTTCAGTTTAAGTTGTTAAGCATTTAAGCAGCGCTGGGTAATCAAAACACCCAGGACAGGTCACCAGTCCACACACAGGGCAATCATAGTAGCTCCACTTGGCCTGACTGCAGGTCTTTGGATTTGCTGGAGGAAACCAGAGCACCCAGAGGGAACCCACACGGATACTGGGAGAACATGCCAACTCCACACATGAAGGTCCCAAATCAAACCCAGGCCCTTCTTGCTGTGAGGCCTCAGCGCAACCCACTTTAGCCCCTTATTTGCAAATACTAAGACATTTTGAAATGTATGTATTTTAAAAAGATAATTCAGGTGGCACAGTGGTCTGAATGGACTCCTGAATGGATTCCTCATTGCTGCTGCAACTGCGCCCTCTGCTGGCTGTTTGAAGCATCTGCATGATTGATTGGTTCAAGGACAGCAGTTTGTGACTCCATGTACATGATGTGACCCCATCTTAGTGCATGTCTGTGAGGGCGCGTGATAGTCTGTGGCTCTCCTTGACCAGTCAGCAGAATTCTACAATTGGGAATTGGATATAACTAGATTGGCAGGACAAAGGGAGGAAACATAAAAATACACTTTCAATAATTAATAAGTCTTTGAGCAGTGACGTGTTGTGGGTCAGTTCACCTTTGTACGGGTTGCAGGACACTCCAGCGTCCTCTGTGTGGTCACAGTTGTGTAGGCCCCAGGGTGTGTGTGGACACTCTTCCAGGGAGAGTTCGTTTCCTGTGCACTGCATCCCGTCCAGCAGGATGGGCCCGGTGCCTGGGCCGAAATGAGACCACGACCAGGCTTGTGGCACACCACTGAATACAACGTCACACACACACACACACATGACATTTAAATTTCTTCCAAAGGTGTTAAATTCAGGGTGAGGTCAAGGCGCTGTGTAAGCCACTTAAGTTCCTCCACGACAAATCTGTCAGCCATGACTTTACGGTCCCCACTGTTATGCACAGGGGCACAGGGGTTATGAGTTATGACTTCCTACACTTGGACGAGCCAATCATTGCCCTTTTAGGTGCCTGGCTTGCCGGTAACAGAGCTGAGATTCAAACTCGTGTTGTGTTGCTGGAGCCTATCCCAGCTTTTCAATGGGCACAAGGCACACAGTAACACCCTGGACGGGACGCCAGTCCATCGCAAGCAGACACACATACACACACACACACCCATTCACTTACAGGGCAATTCAGTGTCTCCAATTAACCTGACTGCATGTTTTTGGACTGTGGGAGGAAACCGGAGCTCCCGGAGGAAACCCATGCAGACATGCGGAGAACATGCAAACTCTGCACAGAAAGGACCCGGACCGCCCCGCCTGGGGATCGAACAGATACATTAATTTAATTCTTTTCGCAAGCCACTTCATCCTGGTCATCCTGGCCAGTACAGAGCTCTGTCCTTCACCCCAGCGAACACCTTTGGAATGAATTAGAACAGAAGCTGTGACGCAGGCCTTTTTGTTCAATATCAGTGCATGACCTTACAAACACTCTTTTAATCGAATAAGCAGAAATTCCCACAAACACAGAGATCCTCCCAGAGATCATGGAGATTCAATTGTAATGTCGATCGTTTTGGAATAATATGTCCAACAAGCTCAGAGCAAGGTGTCCACAAATTTTTGGACCACATATTGTGTCTAAATATCACATTTACATTTACAGCATTTAGCAGACGCTTTCATACAAAGCGACTTACACAATGAGCTGAACACGATGATCAATTGAGGGTTAAGGGCCGTGCTCAGGGACACAACAGTGGCAACTTGGTGGTGGCGGGGCTTGAACTGGCAACCTTCTGTTTACTAGTCCAGTACCTTAACCACTGAGTTATCACTGCCCTCTATCACAGCTGAATATTTTTGATAGAAAAAAAAACACAGAGCTAAACTCATTATACACCATTGGCCAAACCGTTCCTTTGAATCATATATAAGGGCAACTTGATAGCTCCTAGGTGAGTTCGCATGTTCTCCCTGTGTTTGTGTGGGTTTCCTCTGGGAGCTCCGGTTTCCTCCCACAGTCCAAAAACATGCAAGTGAGGTGAATTAGAGATACAAAATTGTCCAAAACTGTGTTTGATATTAAAAACTTGAACTGATGAATCTTGTGTAACCAGAATCTTGTGTCCTGTCGTGAATGTAACCAAAGTGTAAAACATGACGTTAAAACTTTATAAAACATTATTAAACATTATTTCCTACCCAAGTCCCAGCTGTCGACACACCACCTCTGCTTCTATATCATCCCACTGGTCATCACAGATTGTGCCCCATTGTCCGTTATGATAAACTTCCACTCGTCCCTCGAAGTCTTCCTGGCCTCCAACCAGCCTCAAGGGGGTGCTGTTGCCTGAAACCCACATCCCAATATGCACAATCATTAATAAACACAGCAGTTCATGAGATACCCGTCTATCAAAAAGTAGAATTGATTATTGTGCTTTTAAATAGCTGCTGATTATTTTAAAGCTGAGCTGAGCAACAGAAATCATATAATAATACAATGTCATAGCAGGAAAATACTTATCAGCCATAACATTAAAACCACCTCCTTGTTTCTACACTCACTGTCCATTTTATCAGCTCCACTTACCATATACAAGCACTTTGTAGTTCTACAATTACTGCCTGTAGTCCATCTGTTTCTCTGCATGATTTGTTAGCCCCCTTTCATGCTGTTCTTCAAATGGTCAGGACCCCCACAGGACCACCACAAAGCAAGTATTATTTAGATGGTGGATCATTCTCAGCACTGCAGTGACACTGACATGGTGGTGGTGTGTTAGTGTGTGTTGTGCTGGTATGAGTGGATCAGACACAGCAGTGCTGCTGGAGTTTTTAAATACCGTGTCCACTCCTACCTAGTTAGTCCACCTTGTAGATGTAAAGTCAGAGACGATCGTTCATCTATTGCTGCTGTTTGAGTCGGTCATCTTCTAGACCTTCATCAGTGGTCACAGGACGCTGCCCACGGGGCGCTGTTGACTGGATATTTTTGGTTGGTGGACTATTCTCAGTCCAGCAGTGACAGTGAGGTGTTTAAAAACTCCAGCAAGGCTGCTGTGTCTGATCCACTCATACCAGCACAACACACACTAACACACCACCACCATGTCAGTGTCACTGCAGTGCTGAGAATGATCCACCACCCAAATAATACCTGCTCTGTGGTGGTCCTGTGGGGGTCCTGACCATTGAAGAACAGCATGAAAGCAGGTTAAAAAGGTATGTAGAGAAACAGATGGACTACAGTCAGTAATTGTAGAACTACAAAGTGCTTCTATATGGTAAGTGGAGATCGAATGTCTCTGAGCTCTTAGCGTCTCACCCTTGGGCGCGGCACACACCACTCCAGCTTCGTTGCCATGGTTACAGTCACCAGACGTAAACTTCCTGCTCCGGCACTCTAGCAGCGAGTTCTCGTTGCCACGACAGCCGAGTCGCTCGTAGTGGAAAAGTCCAGAACCAGGACCGAAGTAGGAGTGTTGGAGCGCGGTGCCGATTTCACTGTACAGGAAAAAACAAGCAATCAAAGCCCCGCCCCAAATAAAAATAAACACCCAGGTTATTAAGCAAAAAAATCTACAGTAGTGGTCCGCAACCTTTTTTGCATCACAGACCGGTTATACGAAGGTGATAATAAAAACTAATTTTGCAGAGAGGGCTTGGGACATCAGAATCACCTGTCGGGGTAAACCCGTATTTTAGGTACGACTCCTGTTGTTTTCTATTAAATGTAGCTTTTCTCCCAATTTTCTCCCCTAATTTAGTCATATCTAATTACCCTGATTGCGTTACGCTTCATCTCTACTGATACAACCCTCCACTGCTGACTGAGGAGCTTTACAGCTGACACACGCCCCCTCTGACACGTGTGCAGTACAGACTGCATCTTTTCACCTGCACGAGGCGAGTTCATATGCGGATCAGCCTTGTGCACGGAGAGCCACACCCTGATCAGCATTATTCCCCACCATTAATCAGCCAGCAGGGATCGTAATAGCAGCAGTTATGAGGAACCCTGGTACGGCAGCCAATTTATGTTTATGCGGCCGCCCAGCCCAGCCGGATGGCAGAGCCGATATTCGATACAATGCATTCGAAATCCCATCTCTGGTGTGCTACCGTATTTTACCGCTGCGCCACCTGAGCGGCGAGAGTCCGGTTTTTAAAATAAAACACATTTCAGAGTGTGATTGTCAATAATACGTAAAAAAAAATACATGATTTATTCTTTCTGTGTGACCCGGTCCGTGGTTGGGGACCACTGCTCTACAGGACTGAGTATAGAGACTTATATACCCAAAACCAAGCTGTCGACAGATGACGCTTGCGTCTCGATCAGTCAGGTGTGTGTCACACACTGCCCCCCACTGGCCGCTCAGGTAAACCTCTAGCCGTCCACTCTTGTTGGACTCGCCTCCCAGTAACCTGGCCGCACCTAGAAAAAAAAGGTTTTTTTACAATGATATCCAGTGCAGTCGCGTACACAGACTATAACGTCAAGTTGTTGTTATTACAGCTTTATGATCATACTTTATTTGTGATCTAGCACCATGCAACGTAAACAGCACCGCCTACATTTAGCAAGCACAAAAAAACAAAAGTTGCAATCACACGGGCACATATAAATACACTTATCAACCGAGCCTGCGATTGTAAAGTATGTTACGGCTCTGAAAGTAAAGTTAGACAAAACAGGATGAGATAATCTTTGCAAACATGTTAAATGTTAGCACCGCCAGCTGACTAGCTATTAGGGAAAAGCAGTCTGCAGTAAAGATTACGCTGCAGTCAAGTCACCTCACAGCAAGAACGTCCTGGGTTCGATACCCAGGCTGGGCGGTCTGGGTCCTTTCTGTGCAGAGTTTGCATGTTCTCCCCATGTCTGTGTGGGTTTCCCCCGGGAGCTCCGGTTTCCTCCCACAGTACAAAAACATGCAAGTGAGGTGAATTGGAGACACTGAATTGCCCTATAGGTGAATGGATGTGTGTGTTTGCCCTGCAATGAACTGGCGTCCCGTCCAGGGTGTTACTGTGTGCCTTGCGCCCATTGAAAAGATGAGATACTCTCCAGCACCCCCCCCATGACCCTAACTGGATAAGCGGTTAAGAAAGTGAGTCAGTGAGTAACTTCAATTCAAATCCCAGGTAGTGCCTCTAACCTGGCTAGGTGTCCAAACAGGCACTACATGCTGTGCCTGAGGGAGGAAGGTTGATGTGATGGATGATTTGCATCGATCATTAGTGCATAGCATGGCTCTCTGTTCGCGATCTGGATGTATGTGACATGGACCACATTTTATAACATTACTAGCAGATGGAATGTTATCATATAGGGATCCGTATTGCGTACGGAGAGTCTCATTGTGCAGGCGCTCTCCAACCTGGGCACTGAATTTTAGATGCTTTTTACAATTAACATGCTTTATTTTACATGCTTTTGCTCTAATGAGAGCATGTACTCGAGTTGACGTGGACCCAAAATCTGACGAGCCATGTTATCCCAGCACGATTTTACAATATTCCAAAGAACATCTTGTAATGTTACTGAACTCTCGACTTTCTCTGTCTTCAAGTGCATAAAAGCTTAATAGAGGTAGTTCAGGCATTCCTTGATATCCTTTGGACCTCAAGTGGTTGTTGTGAAGCTTTGAGGTTTCAACTTTGTAAAGAAAAATGTAAAATAGAAGCCCGACTGTATGGAAGTATACGTCACATAAAATACAGGTCTCACCCTGGTGGCAGTTGCAGTAGGCCCAGCTGATGGCTCCAGAAAGCTGTCTGAAGAAACACCAGGGTTTGGACTCTCGGTCAGGGTTCCTGCAGTAGCTGTGGTCGCCCAGCCCTCTGTCTGGGTACTGCAGCATGTATTCGGGAAACAAAGTCCATCTCAGACAGGGAAAGCCAGAGTCAGTGTGTGACATGGAGCCGTTGTAAAAACCCAGTTCTGCGTAACCCTCCGAGCAGGACAGAGGACCTGAGGAAATAAAACCAACAGGAAATACAACAACCATAACTGTAAATTCTGCCCATTCATTTAGGCAACTTGTATGAATAACAATAACAAGTCCCAATAACGAGTCCCAGTAGAATCTTAAAAATAATACATCATCGTCGGCCGCTCAGGTGGCGCAGCGGTAAAGACACGCACTGCAACCAGGGCTGGATCTCGAAAGTGCGTCGTTTCGAATCCAGCTCTGCCTTCACCGGTCGAGGCTGGGCGGCTATATGAACAACGATTGGCCTGTTGTTCAGGTGGGGGGCGGGATTTGAGACCGGAGGGGATGCTCTTTCAGGACTGGGGCGGTTGCGCCCTCTGCTGGCTGGTCGGTGGCGCCTGCATGGAGACGGGAGGGGGTGCGGCGGAGTGTGTGAGGCGTGGAACGGCCTCGTCAGCCCCAATCAGGAGAAGGGACCGGCATTAGTGAGAGGATGATTGACGGGATGAAATTGGACGCGCTAAAATTATAAACAAATAAAAAATAAATAAAATAAATAAATAAATAATAATAATAATACATCATCATTGGTGCTGGTCCTATTGTTTTGACTCGTTTTGGACGTATCATTACAATTTGCAATTACAACATTGTGCACAGTGTGGGAATTATGGGTCATTTAAAGGTTGTCTGTGCTTGTCTCCGTTTTACTCTCATGCTGTCCAGACGTAATGGGATGAGACAGTAAATTACCGCGGTGAGTCACACAATTCAGCACTGCGGAAAAGAGAAAATTTCACCCAAGTGGAGCTCCGTCAGAGCTACAACTATAATTAATTAAATGTATTTCATAATTTTATGAACAGACAGAAGATGAATGGATTTAAGAATAAAGAATTAAGAAGGGGGGGGCACGGTGGCTCGGTGGGTAGCACTGGCGTCTCAGCAAGAAGGTCCTGGGTTCGATCCCCAGGCGGGACGGTCCGGGTCCTTTCTGTGAGGAGTTTGCAAGTTCTCCGCGTGTCTGCATGGGTTTCCTCCGGGAGCTCCGGTTTCCTCCCACAGTCCAAAAACATGCAGTCAGGTTAACTGGAGACACTGAATTGCCCCATAAGTGAATGGGTGTGTGTGTGTGTGTGTGTGTCTGCCCTGCGATGGACTGGCGTCTCGTCCAGGGTGTTACTGTGTGCCTTGCGCCCATTGAAAAGCTGGAATAGGCTCCAGCACCCCACCGCGACCCTGATTGGATAAGCGGTTAAGAAAATGAATTCAGAAATAAGGAATAAGAATAAAGAATAGGGTGACAGTAGCTCAGCGGTTAAGCTGCTGGATTAGTTATCAGAAGGTAGCAGGTTGCCACTACTGGCCTCACTACTGCCAGGTTGCCACTGTTGGGCCCCTGAGCAAGGCCCTTAACCCTTTATTGTAAGTCACTTTGCATCTGCTAAATGCTGAAAATGTAAATGTACCTAAAGCAGTATAGTCAGATTAATTGTGTTAAAGCTGAATGGGGTCAAATTTCAGCTCCAGTGTTTATAAGCTAAACTACGGAAGCATGCTGTGTTTTTCCCTGAACCATAGCATCATGCTAGCTATTAAGAAGAGGTAGTCTGCCATGTTTTTGTTTGTGAGCAGTGAAGAAATGTAAACAAGCCATGCTGTCCGGACATAATGGGAGCAGAAAGTAAATTACAGCGGTGAGTCACACAATGCAGAGCTGCAGCAAAGTGAATATTTCCTTTAATATTAATAATATTAAGTGGAGCTCCATCAGAGCTAGAACTGTTATTAATTAAATGTATTTAATATTTTTATGAAGAGATAAGATGAACGGATTTAGGAATACAGACTCTTTATTATTTATTTTTTGTGTTAAAGGTGCATGGGGTCAAATTTTAGCTCTAGTTGTTATAAGTTAAACGATGGAATCGTACTGTGATTGCTGTTAAGATGACATAGTCTGCCATGTTTTTGTTTGTGAGCAGTAAAGAAATGTAAACAAGCCATTATACCTGGACATAACAGGTGATAACTCCTTTTTTTACACTAGAGAAACAGCACAGTATCAAACATCACAGCCTTGACCAGCCACTGGCTCTCTGGCATACAGTCGCCCACCTTGTATATCACCGCATTTACATCCTGGTCTTCAGCAATTCTAATAACGTACGAGGCTCTTGATGCTTCTTCCTATTCCTGGCTCCTACTATCAAGTATCAAAGTGGCAGTAGCTAACATTAGCCGTGTTAGCATGTGTTCAAATACCTGCTCTAATATTTTGCCTGAGCTGCAGTTCAAAACAAGCTGGTGGTTAGTTTCACATGTTAAATGTGGACTGGGAGGACTGAGTAGCACCATCACAGATGTGAGTTCGAATCCCAGCTGTACTATCGACCAGCAGGCACCACCAGTGAGATATGAGTTCGAATCCCAGCTGTGCTAACGACCAGCAGGCACCACCAGTGAGATACGAGTTCGAATCCCAGCTGTGCTATCGACCAGCAGGCGCCACCAGTGAGATACGAGTTCGAATCCCAGCTGTGCTATCGACCAGCAGGCGCCACCAGTGAGATACGAGTTCGAATCCCAGCTGTGCTATCGACCAGCAGGCGCCACCAGTGAGATATGAGTTCGAATCCCAGCTGTGCTATCGACCAGCAGGCGCCACCAGTGAGATATGAGTTCGAATCCCAGCTGTGCTATCGACCAGCAGGCGCCACCAGTGAGATATGAGTTCAAATCCCAGCTGTGCTATCGACCAGCAGGCGCCACCAGTGAGATATGAGTTCGAATCCCAGCTGTGCTATCGACCAGCAGGCGCCACCAGTGAGATATGAGTTCGAATCCCAGCTGTGCTAACGACCAGCAGGCACCACCAGCTGTGCTATCGACCAGCAGGCGCCACCAGTGAGATATGAGTTCGAATCCCAGCTGTGCTATCGACCAGCAGGCGCCACCAGTGAGATATGAGTTCGAATCCCAGCTGTGCTATCGACCAGCAGGCGCCACCAGTGAGATATGAGTTCGAATCCCAGCTGTGCTATCGACCAGCAGGTGCCACCAGTGAGATATGAGTTCGAATCCCAGCTGTGCTAACGACCAGCAGGCACCACCAGTGAGATATGAGTTCGAATCCCAGCTGTGCTATCGACCAGCAGGCGCCACCAGTGAGATATGAGTTCGAATCCCAGCTGTGCTATCGACCAGCAGGCGCCACCAGTGAGATATGAGTTAAAATCCCAGCTGTGCTATCGACCAGCAGGCGCCACCAGTGAGATATGAGTTCGAATCCCAGCTGTGCTATCGACCAGCAGGCGCCACCAGTGAGATATGAGTTCGAATCCCAGCTGTGCTATCGACCAGCAGGCGCCACCAGTGAGATATGAGTTCGAATCCCAGCTGTGCTATTGACCAGCAGGCGCCACCAGTGAGATATGAATTTGAATCCCAGCTGTGCTATCGACCAGCAGGCGCCACCAGTGAGATATGAATTAGAATCCCTGCTGTGCTAACGACCAGCAGACGCCACCAGTGAGATATGAGTTCGAATCCCTGCTGTGCTAACAACCAGCAGGCACCACCAGTGAGATATGAGTTTAAATCCCAGCTGTGCTAACGACCAGCAGGCGCCACCAGTGAGATATGAGTTCGAATCCTAGCTGTGCTAACAACCAGCAGGCACCACCAGTGAGATATGAATTCGAATCCCAGCTGTGCTATTGACCAGCAGGCGCCACCAGTGAGATATGAATTCGAATCCCAGCTGTGCTATCGACCAGCAGGCACCACCAGTGAGATATGAGTTTAAATCCCAGCTGTGCTAACGACCAGCAGGCGCCACCAGTGAGATATGAGTTTAAATCCTAGCTGTGCTAACAACCAGCAGGCACCACCAGTGAGATATGAATTCGAATCCCTGCTGTGCTAACAACCAGCAGGCACCACCAGTGAGATATGAGTTTAAATCCCAGCTGTGCTAACGACCAGCAGGCGCCACCAGTGAGATATGAGTTTGAATCCTAGCTGTGCTATCGACTGCTTTCAGCAAGGCCATTGTAGGGTTGCTGGTTCAAGTCCCACATCTGCTTTAAACAAGGTAATTGTAAGTCGCTTTGGATAAAAGCGTCCGTAAATGTGCCCGTATAGAGGTGGTGAAAATAGACGCTACATCCGTGATACTGTCCCTGGTGTAAACCCAACACTTTGGGAGTTCATTAGGTGCCACCTCGTCCATCATCCCCTCCTTCAGACGTGAGCAACTGTGACTGTGTCTGTCGAGCAACACAATTCAAGTCAGACCACTGGTACCGCCAAGACTAAAGTCCTGTGGTTATGACGGTTCGTGTCCTTGGTTTACGCTGATCTTTGTACATACATCATTCCTCGAAGCCTCCTATTCTAGTCTGCATGCCTGTAAACCGTAACAAAACAGTAAAACAGCTTCTCCCCATCCTAACTTGTAATTCAATGCTTTCAGACAGCTGAGTCGTGTTACAATCTTTAGCTTTAGCTCGTAAATCTCATGTGGCGAAATATTTTCCCATTATACTGATGTGAACCAGATGATCATTATCACAGTAATGATGACAGCTCCCATGGTCGAGCTTCGTCGTGGGCCGACTGCACTTAAAACAACATTTGGGTCCTATCAGCTTCGTACCTGTTAGTAATCACAGCTTTTTATTGGGGGCAGAAACTGGCTTTGTTCTCCATGTGCACGCTGGAGCTTTATGGCTTTTTTCTGTTAACCTGAGCGGAAAAAGTCCCTACAGCACAGTTAAGGAGAGACAGAAGATAAAACGAGCACTGATCATGCTTCCCCCGGATGTAGCTGCGGAACTGGACACCATTTTTAGCATGAAATAGATTCCTATGTGTGTCCAGTGCCAAGTCTGAGTATGAGTGGAATGACACACTGAGCCCCTTACTTCTTTCTCTTATACATATTAAATATCAGAGTTGTGTATGGAGAGGGATTATACACATACAAATCCACCCAAATGCCCAAGTTGCTTTTAAATACGACCACATAAAGCCCTGGAGCAAAATATAATTGACAGCAGATATTATAAAAGTGATTATTATACATCGATCAGCCATAACATTACAACCACCTTCCTGTTTCTACACTCACTGTCCATTTTATCAGCTATAATTACTGACTGTAGTCCATTTGTTTCTCTACATACGTTTTTAACCTGCTTTTACCCTGTTCTTCAATGGTCAGGACCCCCCCAGGACCACCACAGAGCAGGTATTATTTAGGTGGTGGATCATTCTCAGCACTGCAGTGACACTGACATGGTGGTGGTGTGTTAGTGTGTGTTGTGCTGGTATGAGTGGATCAGACACCGCGGCGCTGCTGGAGTTTTTAAACACCTCACTGTCACTGCTGGACTGATAATAGTGCACCAACCAAAAACATCCAACAAACAGCGCCCTGTGGGCAGCGTCCTGTGACCACTGATGAAGGTCTAGAAGATGACCGACTCAAACAGCAGCAATAGATGAGCGATCGTCTCTGACTTTACATCTACAAGGTGGACCAACTAGGTAGGAGTGTCTAATAGAGTGGACAGTGAGTGGACACGGTATTTAAAAACTCCAGCAGCACTGCTGTGTCTGATCCACTCATACCAGCACAACACACACTAACACACCACCACCATGTCAGTGTCACTGCAGTGCTGAGAATGATCCACCACCTAAATAATACCTGCTCTGTGGTGGTCCTGTGGGGGTAAAAGAACAGGGTAAAAGCAGGTAGATGGACTACAGTCAGTAATTGTAGAACTACAAAGGGCTCCTACAGTGTATCACAAAAGTGAGTACACCCCTCACATTTCTGCAAATATTTCATTATATCTTTTCATGGGACAACACTATAGACATGAAACTTGGATATAACTTAGAGTAGTCAGTGTACAGCTTGTATAGCAGTGTAGATTTACTGTCTTCTGAAAATAACTCAACACACAGCCATTAATGTCTAAATAGCTGGCAACGTAAGTGAGTACACCCCACAGTAAACATGTCCAAATTGTGCCCAAATGTGTCGTTGTCCCTCCCTGGTGTCATGTGTCAAGGTCCCAGGTGTAAATGGGGAGCAGGGCTGTTAAATTTGGTGTTTTGGGTACAATTCGCTCATACTGGCCACTGGATATTCAACATGGCACCTCATGGCAAAGAACTCTCTGAGGACGTGAGAAATAGAATTGTTGCTCTCCACAAAGATGGCCTGGGCTATAAGAAGATTGCTAACACCCTGAAACTGAGCTACAGCATGGTGGCCAAGGTCATACAGCGGTTTTCCAGGACAGGTTCCACTCGGAACAGGCTTTGCCAGGGTCGACCAAAGAAGTCGAGTCCACGTGTTCGGCGTCATATCCAGAGGTTGGCTTTAAAAAATAGACACATGAGTGCTGCCAGCATTGCTGCAGAGGTTGAAGACGTGGGAGGTCAGCCTGTCAGTGCTCAGACCATACACCGCACACTGCATCGACTCGGTCTGCATGGTCGTCATCCCAGAAGGAAGCTGACGCACAAGAAAGCCAGCAAACAGTTTGCTGAAGACAAGCAGTCCAAGAACATGGATTACTGGAATGCCCTGTGGTCTGACGAGACCAAGATAAACTTGTTTGGCTCAGATGGTGTCCAGCATGTGTGGCGGCGCCCTGGTGAGAAGTACCAAGACAACTGTATCTTGCCTACAGTCAAGCATGGTGGTGGTAGCATCATGGTCTTGGGCTGCATGAGTGTTGCTGGCACTGGGGAGCTGCGGTTCATTGAGGGAAACATGAATTCCAACATGTACTGTGACATTCTGAAACAGAGCATGATCCCCTCCCTTCGAAAACTGGGCCTCATGGCAGTTTTCCAACAGGATAACGACCCCAAACACAACCTCCAAGATGACAACTGCCTTGCTGAGGAAGCTGAAGGTAAAGGTGATGGACTAAACCCAATTGAGCACCTGTGGCGCATCCTCAAGTGGAAAGTGGAGGAGTTCAAGGTGTCTAACATCCACCAGCTCCGTGATGTCATCATGGAGGAGTGGAAGAGGATTCCAGTAGCAACCTGTGCAGCTCTGGTGAATTCCATGCCCAGGAGGGTTAAGGCAGTGATAATAATGGTGGTCACACAAAATATTGACACTTTAGGCACAATTTGGACATGTTCACTGTGGGGTGTACTCACTTATGTTGCCAGCCATTTAGACATTAATGGCTGTGTGTTGAGTTATTTTCAGAAGACAGTAAATCTACACTGCTATACAAGTTGTACACTGACTACTCTAAGTTATATCCAAGTTTCATGTCTATAGTGTTGTCCCATGAAAAGATATAATGAAATATTTGCAGAAATGTGAGGGGTGTACTCACTTTCGTGATACACTGTATATGGTAAGTGGAGCTGATAAAATGGACAGTGAGTATAGAAACAAGGAGGTGGTTTTAATGTTATGGCTGATCAGTGTATTCTCTTTAGGCCAAATCTGTATGAAAAAACAATTATGGGATGAAAATAGAGGTTGTATAATTAAAACATATGAATTATGTGCTATATGTTAATGGTACATTTTAACATTTACAGCATTTAGCTGACGCTTTTATCCAAAGAGACTTACAATTATCACTCACTCACTTTCTTAACCGCTTATCCAATCAGGGTCGCTGGGGGGTGCTGGAGCCTATCCCAGCTTTTCAATGGGCACAAGGCACACAGTAACACCCTGGACGGGGCACCAGTCCATCGCAGGGCAGACATACACACACATACACACACACCCATTCACCTATAGGGCAATTCAGTGTCTCTAATTAACCTGACTGCATGTTTTTGGACTGTGGGAGGAAACCCACACAGACACGGGGAGAACATGCAAACTCCACACAGAAAGGACCCGGACCGTCCTGCCTGGGGATCGAACCCAGGACCTTCTTGCTGTGAGGGGACAGTGCTACCCACCGAGCCACCTTGCCGCCCCCTTACAATTATCCTTGAATGCAATTTGACAGCCTTGCTCAGGGGCCCAACAGCAGCAACTTGGTAATTACAGGGCTTGAACCAGCAACCTTCAGATTACTAGACAAGTACCTTAACCGCTGAGCCAATATGATGATAAATATGATAAATATGATGGCTAATAACTGTGCAGTAATAATACACCCTTACTGGCCAAGGCGGACCACAAGCCAGTACTTATAAAAATGGTGACCACCATCGTCCACCAGTCACCCTACAGACAAGCTTGTTATCAGACTCATGTGTTACCCTATTTTAACCACAAGAAGAAGCTGTGTTAGGATCGCAGCTGTACTCACAAACTGGTGCACCACAAGACCTCAAAGCTTGTAAAGAGGCCTGGCTAGGGTCTGTGGGCCAGCATGCTTGCCATCCATCATGACTGAAGTGAGCAGACATGTGTCTGAATTACTTCTAAGTGACTCACCAGCTATTATATTATGACAGTTTCATCTGTAAGAGTTTAAAAGAAGAATCTGTGATTGGTTTATTCTCTTGAGCCTTTATTTAACTGACACAAGTACAAAAAAAGATTTCCAACATGTGCACTGACCAACTGAATAGTATTTTGTAAATAAGTTACATCTTACTTTCCAAATAATTACACTTTTTTTATAATGCGGCTCAGCTAATAAAGGAGGCAGTAATCCACGTTGGAGTCGTGTCCTTCTGCATTGCCATTTTTGGCTGGCAAAGGGGGCATGGAGGCGCAGATGACTGATGTGTCAGTTCCTTTTAATTGAGCTGCGTCTCCTCTAGTGTTAATTTCCTACAGGTGGGAGTGTCTATATATATATATATTGTTGAGTCACATTATTATTACCACCAGCTAATATCCAGAGTAACCGCCGTGTGCAGCACGGACAGCAGCTGGACGGGCTGGGGGTAACTCAATAAGGTCCTGGTAGGTTCTCACAGGTATCTGGAGCCATGCTGACTGCAGTGCATCCCACAGCTGCTAAAGGGTACCTGGGGGAGGATCCATAGAGCGAACACGATGATCGGGGTGGTCCCACAGATGCTCAATTGGGTTTAAGTCTGGGTAATTATGGGGCCAGGGAAGTACTTGGAAGTCTTGGTCATGCTCTTCCAACCAGTGTAGGACCTTTCCAGCTGTGTCATGTCGCACTGTCTTGCTGGAAGATCCCATCCGCCCCCTTTTTGCAACTCTGATAAATCGCGTCTTTTACCCATGACAGCAACAAGGGATATATGTGCAGGCAGCCTATCGCACACCTTATATACCTACCGAGCCAGCTTACCAAACATAGGAAGTGGTCATAATGTCCTGTACAGTTTTCCGCTGGAAGTTTGGTGGTGTCATGTTTGAAACACGTACTTTCCCTTTTTTCTGAGAACTGGGTTGAATAGTGTAAGGTAGGATGCTTTGTAACAGTGTGGCTACCAGTGTGGGACATGCAAATACGTCTACACATTATAAATCATGGCTACATTTCCTTCGACAGATATTGGAGTGGATGAAGAGTCCCAAACAGGGTCAAAAATAGTCAAGGTACATATCGTTCAGCGAGATTTGTCGCAGGACAGAATCTTCTCTATAATTACTAAAATCCAGGTTCTTAGATGTTGGAAAATGATGCGAATCAAACTCTCCGAGTATTCTCTGAGTACGACAGATGACCTTGTACATGTAATGCGTAAAAAAAAACTGCTCACACGTTCGAGCATGTGAAAGTAACCTATCCAAAATCAAGTCTGCCCTTGTCTGTGCCTGCTAATCTCGCTTTCACGTGAGCTGAGCAAGCTGAAGCCGTTTAATGCTGGTATTTAGAAAGATGAAACATCAGCGCTTCTGTTTAATCCCCGTTATTCAACATTATAGTCACCTGCTTTTTAATAAATACAAGAAATGACATAAAAGCATAATGGCTGGCACATTGACTCAGCGGAGTGCTGCACGGTACCATGGCCCTGGGGATCTGGGTTTAAACCTAGACTTAATTTACTGTCTGTACAGACAAGTAGAATGTGAAGTGGCTCTAGGTGCGAATGAATCCGTCAGTGGTTAAGATACTGGATCAGAAATCAGAAGGTTGCTCGGAATGACAGTTTAAGCCCCATCACCACTATTGGGCCCCTGAGCAAGGTCCTTAACCATTAATTGCTTAAACTGTATTTAGTCACAAATGTATTCAGTCTGCTAAATGCTGCAAATGTAAATGAACAGGTGAATGTGAGCTGCTGGTAGGTTGTGACAGCTATCTGGAGCCATGCTACTGCAGTGCATCCCACAGCTGTTGGAGGAGGCGTGGGAGAGGATCCACAGAGCCAACATGACCATCGAGGTGGTCCCACAGATGCTCAACTGGGTTCAAGTCTGGGGAATTAGGGAGCCAGGGTAGTACTTGGAAGTCTTGGTCATGCTCTTCCAACCAATGTGGGACATTTCTATCCGTGTGATGTGTTGCATTGTCTTGCTGGAAGATCCCATCCGCCCCAAGGAATATAATCAGCATGCATGGGTGGGTGTACATGATCTGCAAGGATAAATTCATACCCAAATCGGTTGAGAAAGCCTTCCACACCTTATATACCCACCAAGCCAGCTCACGAAACGTGAATTCCTTCATGAGCTACACGCTGCAGCCGTTCGAATGTAGGAAGTGGTCATAATAATGCATGATTTCATTTAAACTGACTTGTGACTGGTATTCAGTTGAACTAATGTCAGCTTGAGCCATCATACAACCTTCACTAGCACACAATACCATAATACATACAAAGAATTTCTCTAATCCACCTATAACCCGCCATGAAAACACAAATCAATCCACTTTCTAATTTTAGACACTTTAAATCCCCCTGTGTCTGCCACGATTTAAAAAGAACATCCATAATAATTACCAGTAGAGCAAAATGTCTCAAGGGCTTTGTTTAAAACATGTTGCTTTATTAGGGACCGGGGTGTTTAAAACTTTTGGCACCCCCCTTCACTTAACTGAGTCGAGGATTTCAACTGATTTGAGGTGAGATTTGAAGTAAATATAGTTAAAAATATGAAATTACCACAGTTAAAGTCAAGGTACATGCATCTACCATCAGAAAGAGTCTGCAGTTTGATTTTCATGGGAGGTGAGCAAGGAGAGAACTTGGCTGTCAACAAAAAAACATCAGGGCAGGACTAAAGTTTACCAGAGAACACCTAGATAAAGACCAGGTCTTCTGGAACAATGTGCTTTGGACAGATGAATCTAAAGCTGAATTATTTAGGCACAGAAACAGAAGACATGTTTGGCGCAAACCAAACACAGCATTTGAGCACGAGAACTTCATACCAGCTGTGAAGCATGGAGGTGGAAATGTCAGGTTTGGGGCTGCTTTGCAGCAGCAGGGCCTGGCAAGCTGTCCATTATAAAATCCATGATGAATTCTTCACTGTATCAGAGAGTGCTTGAGGAAAATGTAAGACCATCTGTCCAAAAACTGACCATGCAGCATGACAACGACCCAAAACATTCCAGTAAATCCACCAAGAAAGAAAGAAATGGAGAGTTCTGGAATGACCTGGAGTTCTGGAGTCAAAGCCCGGATCTTTATCCTATTGAGATGCTGTGGGGTGATCTGAAATGGGCTGTGCATGCAAGAAACCCCTCAAACCTCACACAGCTGAAGAAATTCTGCATGGAGGAGTGGGAAAAACTTTCTCCCAGTCGATGTCAGAGAGGGGTAGATGGTTATAGGAAACGTCTAATTAAGGTTATTTTAGATTATTTAGAACATAGAGTGTCCTAAGTTTTTTCTCACAATCAATTTCCATTTTTGTTCATTACATTTTATAACTTAAGATTAAAAGTATTTATTTCAGTTTTATTTGTTTAGTTATATAAGCTCCATCTTTCAGTACTGTTTAAATGAAGCTCAAATGTCCATATGTTTAAATATGTTCAAAAAGACAAAGGTTCTCATGGGGTGTCCTAACTTTTTCACATGACTGCATATGCTTGTGTTTACTTGTGTTTAATTAAATGTAGGAGCACAGTGAATTTAGACTATTAAATAACAGTTGGGTGGCGACCGTACAGCTGTTCCTGTCTATCTAAAGGCCCCCCTTAAAACTGCTGCATAACTGCCAGCCTACATCTATAAAATGTAAATAAAACAGGTGCAGAGAGCGATTTAAGACCTGAAAACCACCTTTGGGCTCATTTTTCCTAAAATGTTTATACGCCTGTCAGAAATACCTCGCATGCCGAAGCCTATTCCAGTTCATCGCTGTAGTAATCCTTAAGCTTTCCTAGCATGTGTTCGTTTATACCGCAGCTCATGTTTCACGCCGTAATTCAGCCCCCGCACAGCTTATAGAGACATGAAACAATTAGCTAAAGCGCTATCTGGGCACGATGCCCGCCATCATTTTCATGACGTTACAATATTAGAGCTTGATAAAACAACATGACCTCACTGGACTCCAGACACTGTAGGAGAATAATGTGTCATAAAAATAAGCATTAAAAAATAAAAAACAACTGATTTTATAGCAGAATCTAATCTGGAAAACATGAGAATAAGCAGTGTTGAAGAATCCTGGACTGTCTAAGCATGAACAAGGTGTAGAAGAAACGAGCAACGTGTGAAATGGAAACTCTGCAGGAAAAAACATCCAGCTACACTAAACCTTGCTAACTAGGGACTTCATTCAGGCATGTGGAGATACAATTTTATTTGAAAAGCGCCTTTCATGACACCCAAGGACACTGTACAGTAAAAATATAGAAAAGCTAAGCAAAATAAATAAAATACACATTGACTAAGCAAAAATAAATAAAATACATATTTACAAACATAGGAAACACCAAACATGTGGCACAGTTCTGAGTCAGCTGGAAAAGATGTTTTGAGGGTTTTGAACACTGCTGCAGATAAGATTTCCGTACTTCTGGTGGGAGGAGCCTAGCATCACCTTGGCAACCTCACGGCGTTGCAGTGACCAGAGTGAGGGAATGTTGCTTTTAGCATGCTGTTGGTAAACAAAAGTCCGAACTGAGGCTCGGTGGGAATATTTAGGCCTTTGCAAAATACCAATGTCGCGGTGGAGCAGTTTATACCGTGAATGTCCCAGAGCATAGAGTTCACTGAAAGAGCACTCCATCGTCATGATGAGACCGGAGACGTTGTCTAGACCAGAAAAGTTGCAGAGACTCCAAGCCATCCAATCCCAGCAGCCAAAGGAGCAATTCCAAACAATCCACATTGACAGAGAAAGGAGTTATCCGCTAACTCTCGCTGCTCCGGATACACCGCTCCACATCATAGAAGCATCAGCAACACAAGCACAGTAAAAAAAGATCCCAAATCCAATGCATAAAATCCAGTAAAATGTTTCGTGCAATGTTTTCGTTCAAACAGTTTAACTGGGGGAGAAGCGGCATCCAAACACACCAGCGTAACTCTCACGACCCAAAAATGCACGAATGGCTAGTGACCACAGGAGTGTGCGAAAAGATGAAAATGAAAGAAAATTACGATAAAAATGAAATAAAATACAATAAAAGAAAATAAAATACGGCAACGGTAGCGGCAGCCAAATGCGCCAGCGTTCACCATCACCATGACAACACCTGATGATAAGAATTATGCATTTTCTCCCTTTTTCTCCCAATTTAGTGTAGCCAGTTAGTCTTCCACTGCTGAGGACCCCGATCGCATTTGAGGAAGGTATATTTACCTGACCCACGCTCCCTCCGACGCATTTGTGTAGTTTACCGACACCTTCGCTTTGGTGGATTCACACTTGAGGCCAGTCTCACGTGTGGAGAGTCACACACTGATCTCCGTGTTCCTACACTTCTGTACAGGCGCCTCAACTACCAGCCAGGGTCTTTACACATCGCCACTATTTTAGTCTGGTCTTTTCCCACTCAGCAGACTTATGCCTAGTTCACACTACACGATTTGTATCCTGATTTTCGCTCGCTGACTGGTCGGCGCTAGATTTGCCGGCAATCGAAACTCGGCTCTCAATCGCGATGTGTGAACTGCTCAACAACTCGTGCCGAGTGCTCGGCGACTGAACACAGATTTCTAGCTTGTCAAATATCTGGATCTGAGCTGCCTTGAGCATTGAGTACGGTGTTGAACAGCCAATGAGAACGCAAGATACGGTGTGAGGGGAAAAGTAGGGGAGGAGTTGTAAAAAGGTGGTACAGGGGCGTAATATAGTTTATATCAGAATACATCAGCACACACACAAGTTTTACAGTATTCCTGACCTTATTGTTCTCTACAAAACATAACATCCATGCTGCATTGCAAAAAAATATTTATTAACCTCCAACTCACTACAAAACAATCCATGCTGTTCCTATTTTTTTTCCTTGATTTTACGCTGCACATCAGCGCACAAACTTTGATCGCTTGCTTCTTGTTGACGAGCATTTTTGGACGTGGTATCATTAAACCCCTCGTCACTTTTCGCTTTTCTCTTTGTGACAAAACGTAGTTTGGGAGACCAGAGAAGCTCGCCTGCGATTCCAGTTGGTGATAGATGGTGTAGTGTGTGACCCCCTATCGCCGATCAGTCGTGTAGTGTGAAAGCCACACCGACCTGAAAGACTCCCGATTACAAGAGATCCAGTCGTGTAGTGTGAACTGTACAGCGACCTGACCACTTGGAAAGTCATGTAGTGTGAACTTGGCATTAGTGGCCAACTTTGTCTGCTGCAGGGCTGGAATTTCAGCAAACATTTGGGAAACCTTGTAATATCCCACGATTGTGGTGGGTAGTGGGTGGAGCTTTGGGCTATCAATGATCAATTATACATTAACTGCCTGGTATTAGCGGCTGAAATCTTGTGGTACGCAGACTCCGATCCCTTGTAGTTGTTTTACTCTCATGCTAATTGTGTGGGTGTAGCTTTACACTTTGTGTAATTATGAAAAGGAAACAACACAGTGAAGTTCTGAAGCTAATCGTTTTGTAAATGATTTGTTTACCAATTTAAACTGTTCTAAAGCTGCAAATGAGGTGTTTAAAAGAGGTAAAAAAAAAAAAAAGCTCACAAGATGATCCTCGGGCCAAATAAAAACTGCCCTGGTGGGCTGTAAGTGCTGTTAAAGTGGTCATTTCTGCAAGCAACAAAAGCTCCACAACCAACTGTAAGTTACTCCAACTTACAGGAGAGGGTTTTTAAATGGTAAAATACACAGCATCAAGAAATATGTCTGTCCCAATATGTATGAACCACAAACAAGCTCTAAACAGGCTCAGCAAAAGGTAAGTGTATCAAGAGCATCAGTAATGTTAAGCACAATACCATTGGACTCTAGAGCAATGGATAAGCGTGTCTAAATCAATTAATCAAACAAAAATAGAGCATACAGCTACATTCTACAAATTAATGTGGTTTCACCTTTTGAACAAAATCAAATCGTTGCTCCTGAGCACAGAGCAAAGCCCATAAATAATTGATTTTCCAAGTTTGGCTTGTAAGAACATGAATGACAGAGGCCTAAGCTCAATTCCATCCAACCCCTCTAAGCTGAATTTAAATGCTAAATGTAAGCCAAGTGCAGGCCTCTCTGACTCTTCTATAACAGAATAGAGGTGAATCCTGGTAGTCATGTATAAAAATCCACTGGAAAGCATTTCCAGAAAGGTTGAAGGCTGTTACAGCAGTGATGAAGACTATATTTAATTACATTAATTCATTGTGCAATTCACTGGGCAAAAGGTAGGAAACACCCTGGACAGTATGCCAGTCCACCACATGATAAACAAACACATGCACACTCACACACAGTCACAGCTATAGCAGTTTTGTAGCTCCAATTAACCTGCCTATACATCTTTGGAAACCGGAGAGGAAACCGGAGCACCCAGAGGAAACCCACAGGGACACAAAGGGAAAATGCAAACTCCACACAGAAAGGACCCGGATCGCTCGCTGGGAATCGAACCACGATATAATATGTTTAACAACCACATATTTGACGATTGGATGTCATGTAGAAAAATGAATGACATACCTGAACTCTGTAGAGTGCTGAAGTGACCATCCTGCTGTGCATCCTTTAAAATAAAACAAAAAGTTAGGATACTAATCTGTAATTCACATAATTTGATATTTTATGTCAGTTAAAATGTTTTATCACATTTATTAGCAAAAGCCATGGCCTCATCTAAATATCCACATACTATAATGTATGTAAGAGCAGTAAATTAATAACAAGTTCACCATCAATAAATACATCAATCATAATTCGGATTATAAACTCAAACTATAAACAGGTTACCAGGAAAAATCTGCAAGTTTTATTTTATAGGTTTTTAATGCTTTTTTACAAAAAAAGGAACATGTTTGTGGTTCCTTGAACCAATCAATTTACTCTTGTTAATGAGATTGTTAATGGTTATTTTTTAAGTAACGTGAAAGCAAAGTAAACATCTTTATGCTCAGTCACCAGCAAGTCTTTAGCATTTTGATGAACCATTTCTCACTTAATTGTCATCAACAGCTTTGTGGTTATGGTTGCGGTGGGTCCAGTGCCATTGGGAAACACTGGGCACAAGGCAGGAATAGCATGAACAGAGCACCAATCCATTGCAAAGCTTCGGTCTTCCCACAGACATGTCTGTGTAGACGCTTGCCCGACTGAAAGGACCACTGAGATTTAAACCTAGATCTATTTTCATAAACTTAAATGAAAACAGAGCAGCACTTTTATAAACATTATATTTGTTTTTTGAAACAAAGGAACACATGAAACACATTAAGTTGTTCCTCAAGATAGTTCAGATGTGTTTAGGTGTCACAGCGGATTATTATGCCCACCACCTCTGAGATTTGAACCCGCAAAAGAGAATGTAAGATAATAGCATATGTCCAAAATTGTCCCAACAAAAGTATCCTAATTTACTAATATTAGGTAATAAAACTGGGTTTGTCCAGAGGTTTGAAGAAGACTCGTCCCTCCTGTGTGTGCTATTCGTAAATATTAGTTTTGAATAGTGTAGGTGAGATATTAGGCTGGGCTCTGAGGACTTGAGTTTGACCTTCTCTCCCTAAAAGGGGCACTTCCCCGTAAATATTCAGATATGCTTAAAATGTGACTGCAATATACTAAATTAAAAATATAAATAAACACATTCCTCTTATTAGGATATTTTAATCAGTTGTTGATATGACAGGAATGTTTTAGAATGGCAGGGACAGGACACCACCCACCCTGTGGTAGATTTGGTCCCTCAGATGGATAGATGTACTGCCATTCTCCCAAGGGTGTCTTTCCCAATGTAGGCTTGGTCAGGACAAAGCGGTCACTGATGACGACATCAATATAGATTTTTAAGATGGGTTAGGGTTAGATTTAATTTATTAATATTGGGTAAAGAATTGGGTTTGGCAAAGGTTTAAAGCACACACTCCCTCCTGTGTGTGCTATTCCTCAATATTAGTTTTGAACAGTGTAGGTGAGATTTTGGGCTGGACTATGAGGACTTGAGTTCGATCCTCTCCTCCAGAGATGAGTATGCATGCATGTATATCCAGACTGTAATCACAATTATACAACAGTATATATAATGTATATGTATATATGGCAGAAATGTTTTAGAATGGCAAAGACAGGATACCCACCCATATCTCCCCCGTGGTAGATTTGGTCCCCCAAATTCATGGCTGGACTGCCACTTTGCCAAGGGTGTGTTTATGCCATAAGTTTGGTGTTTTAAGGTGACCAGCCCAAATGCAGTCGTGGTCAGGACAAAGCGGTCACAGATGACCACATTAATATAGATTTTTAAGATGGGTTAGGATTAGATTTAATTGATTAATATTGGGTAAAGAATTGGGTTTGTTCAGCAGAGGTTTAAAGCACACAATACCTCCTGTGTGTGCTATTCCTCAATATTAGTTTTGAACAGTGTAGGTGAGATATTAGGCTGGGCTCTGAGGACTTGAGTTCGACTCTCTCCTTCTAAAAGGGGCACTTCCCCCTAAATATTCAGATATGCTTAAAATGCAACTGCAATATACTAATGTGCATATATAAATAAACACTTTCCTCTTATTAAGAACAACAGTGTTCCAATCAGTTGCTGAAATGACAGGAATGCTTTAGAATGGCAGGGACAAGTCCATATCTACCCCATGGTAGATTTGGTCAATCAAATGATGGATGGACTGCCACTTTCCCAAGGGTGTCTTTCCCAACATAGGCTTGGTCAGGACAAATAGGTCACTGATGACCACGTTAATATAGATTTTTAAGATGGGTTAGGGTTAGATTTAATGACGCTGGCATCATAGTGACAAGAAACAAACGAACAACGCTAAAAATGACAGCATTTCAATAGCCTATATGCTTTAATTTCTTATTTTTTATTTTCCTTATAATTATTTACATTACAGTTTTTACATTTTTTAAATTTAGACCACTAAGAAATGGTTTGGCAAGAGGTTTCCAGTTTAACTGACCCATCAGTACAACCCATTTCTGTCAGCCCAGTCTCCCAGTTATAGATGAGTTGAAGTTACATACCTTCACCAAGACATACAGCAATAAACAACAAACTGTAAGAGGTGAGAATGTGCTGGTGCCCATCATGTCCTGTCAGAGTAGCCGCGAACCCATTTCTCCCATCCCTGTCCAGTCACGATCCCCTTCCAACCGATAAAGTATCAACAAAATCACATGTATTCAGTCGGTGCGGAATTAATCCTTAATAAACTTCAGGTTCTTCCAGAAAAAGCTCACAGAAAAGCTCAACAGCTACGTGGGTGTCGGTCACCTGTCAGAAAGCGACACTAAGAAAAGTAACACGGTGGTTTTGTCCATGACACATCAGAAACCGAGTGTTTGAGACAGAACCCAGACGAGCTCTGAATGAAATCAGTCCCTCCCTCTTCACGAGATCTGGAACTGCTGCTTACCTTCCTCTTACTTCCTCAACCAGAACAGTACAAAGAGCATTAGATGATCAATTAATTACAGCTGTTTTTAGTGTTATGGATGTGATAACATGACTTCATATGAAGTGAGCACACACACACACACACACACACACACACACACACACACACACACACACACTGTGGTTCATATACACTGATCAGCCATAACATTAAAACCACCTAGTTTCTACACTTACTGTCCATTTTATCAGCTCCACTTACCATATAGAAGCACTTTGCAGTCCTACAATTACTGCCTGCTTTCTTTCACCCTGTTCTTTAATGGTCCGATCCCCTACAGGACCACCACAGAGCAGGTATTATTTAGGTGGTGGATCATTCTCAGCACTGCAGTGACACTGACATGGTGGTGGTGTGTTAGTGTGTGTTGTGCTGGTATGAGTGGATCAGACACAGCAGCGCTGCTGGAGTTTTTAAATACCGTGTCCACTTACTGTCCACTCTATTAGAAACTCCTACCTAGTTGGTCCACCTTGTAGATGTAAAGTCAGAGACGATCGCTCATCTATTGCTGCTGTTTGAGTTGGTCATCTTCTAGACCTTCATCGGTGGTCACAGGACGCTGCCCACGGGGCGCTGTTGGCTGGATGTTTTTGGTTGGTGGACTATTCTCAGTCCAGCAGTGACAGTGAGCACCAGCTTTGATCACATTTTTTGTTTGTATTTTCAATTTATTATAATTTTATTAATAATAATAATAATAATAATAATAATAATAAAAAACAATTAAACTTTGACCAGTGCACCCATGCCATAGCCTGTCTGCCCTGAAGCACCATGCCCGAGGCAGGAATTCAGTCTAAAAATAAAGGTGCATATGTATGTGCACAGCCAAACAAAGATCCTCGCCCAGCATTGTTCAGCTTAAGTGTACTAATAACACACATCAGTTATTCACATTGTTATGAAACAACAAAGCAAACAGTTCAATCATTGTGAAGCATAAATCAAATCCCTCCCTCTTAAAGAACCATTTCTACACTGCAAACTTGGCTCTCATACTGCAATACATTTAGTTTCTTATTTTGTTCTTATTACCATAATTTCTCTTATTTTAGCAAAATACTACACGTGAATAAGCCAAAACATTAGGACCATCCATCTAATATACTGTCAAATCAGCTCTTTGCTATTCTGAATGAGCCCTGTGGTACCAGGTTTATCAACTTTTGCACTACTACACAGACCCAGACACAGAATGGTTCAATGCACTGTGTTGTGACATATTCACATCACCATCAGTATTAAAATGATCAACGATTATCACAGTACACGATGTATGTAACGATGTACCACAAGACAGTTAAAAATCGATTCGCATGTGTAACGATTCAAATCGATTTACATGTATAATGAATCGATATTCACTTTAAACAGCAGAGGGCGCTGATGCTATTCACCTTACCTGGTTCACGTCACTACAGTGTTGCCAGGTTCTGAATTTTCCAGCCAAATTATTTATGTGAGGATACTTTCTTTATTTGTGTTATTCATTTATTTATTTAATGTGGGATTTATTTCATTTCAGTTTTAGGAACATGCAGCATTGTTTTGCATAGTCTGTACTTACCTCAGAAATAGGGTGAAGGAGGAGGAATAATCGGTCGTGTCTGAGAGACACTTATAGTTTGGATTTAGCAGCATCTGATTTCCACCTTTTTGGACACTCAAAGAAGCTTTAAGGGTAAGAAGGTTTTCATGTGATGATGTGAAAGCAGCGGTGCATCAGTGGCTACACGCTCAACCAAAAACATTTTTAGCTGATGGCATTAAAAAGTTGGTACGACGCTGAGAAAAATGCATGGGAAAGTGATGTAGAAAAGTGCGTGATTTTCTCATTAGTGAAAACTTTTCCCTGATGAGGCTCCAACTTAAATTTAGTTGGGTTCAAAGCACGAAAAACAAAACATCAAAGGCACTAAACATCCAGGGAGTGGCTGCGTTGCTGATCATCAGACCGTGCTATCATGTAGAAGTATCTGGCTGGTTTAAATATACATAAAATTTTGGATATTTTTGGTGTCGTTGGTGCTCTTTGATCAGTCCAGTTTCTAAAAGTGGATCGTTCCATTAGTTCACAAGACTCACAATTAACCACTGTATCAGACGACACTTCCTATTTAGGTCTAGTCGCATTATTTACTGTGGGATTAAGGAAACGTTAGATTGGTGTTATGATAGAGGAGCTGGCTGTAGTCCAGAGTTTAAAGAGTCGCACGATTTGAACATTATGTGCAGAATCGAATCTTAATACCTCAATCAGACCAGAAACAAAGAAGCAGTTTGATTAGGCAGTTATAGCCTAGTGGTTAAGGTACTGGACTATTAATCCAAAGGTTGCTAATTCAAGCCTCACCACTGCCAGGTTGCCACTGGTAGGCCTTTAAACCTCAATTGCTTAGACAACATACTACCACAGGTCTGTCGCTTTGGATAAAAGCGTCTGCTAAATGTTGGTAATGTAAATTAGTAAGAGAACAACTGCAAATACAGTTACTTAAATCTAAAATTGGTTTCTCTAAATCACTTTAAACATTACAAACCTGTACCTCCAGGTGTTTATTAGTTCAGGGTTTTTCAAGCTTTTTATTCAAGAAACCCACAACTTCTCTGTAAGTTTTACTGCGACCCAGGCAACACAAACAACTAGAGATGTAACGATGCACTGTTAGCTGGATATTTTGGTTAGTGGACTATTCTCAGTCCAGCAGTGACAGTGAGGTGTTTAAAAACTCCATCAGCACTGCTGTGTCTGATCCACTCATACCAGCACAACACACACTAACACACCACCACCACGTCAGTGTCACTGCGGTGCTGAGAATGATCCACCACCTAAATAATACCTGCTCTGTGGTGATCCTGTGGGGGTCCTGACCATTGCAGAACAGGGTGAAAGGAGTTAACAAAGCTGAAATTCTGTCCATCCCGTCATCACAAGAGCACAAATGTGTAATGGAAAACACCAGCAATAATAATACGGCCTTTTCTCGAGCTGCTGCTAATACCTTGATGACCTGGTATGTAACACAACCCATTCACTGCTGCCCTGCAAACCTCATTTGGGACACAATCGTTAGACGTGAATGGAACAATACAAGAGATTACCTGCTCAACTCAGAGCAGCTCTGATGGAAAAAAAACAAAACAGGACATTAATCCAGTTAGGAAAATGAAATCAGAAGCATTTTAATAAGATCAATAACATTTTAAAGCATTTACAAACAGAGTGCAGTGTGGAGTCGAAGATGTTGATTCACTTCACCATAGAGACGACAGACAGTGATTTGTGCTGCTTATACAGACTTATTTACGAGTAATAACTAAAAGTGCACTGGACAATTCTAGCTTAGAAAGTTGTTTACTTTGCCAGGATTCTGATGTTTAAATAAATAAATCTGGTGCAGCTTTAAAGTGAAGCTACACCCAAAACAATCTTCATTTTCAGTCCAGTCTGGCGATTCACAGCCCGCAGTCGCCGTGTCGGTCAACGTCTCTCACAAATTTGGGTAGCGCTTCAATAGTTTGGTGGCCTGTTTTGGCACCAGCCGTCCTCCTTGGACGAGGGTTTGCTGCTTTGCTCGTTCTCTTGCTTCAGCCTGGAGGAGATAGACATCAAAAACAAAGTCAGCACTACATACACAGACCTGTACTGGAGTTTTATATAGAATGTACTGTACTTTAAATAAGAATATTGATATTCTCTGCATTTATTAGAAAACAGGGTTTAAGAAGCTGGTCCAAAACAAAAATGTAACATTTAACATTATCATTGGCCTAAATTAAAAGTTAAAATTAAATAAGCACAAATTTAAGCATCCAAAACTTTGTGAACTAATTTGAAACTTTCATGTGCCAAAGTGCCAACATACTGTAACGGTTTTACCCACCACCCATACACGCCATACATGAGGCTTTTTCTTCAGGAAGTTCTTCCTGTCCTCTATCATTCATGACTGTTGCTATTAACTACTTTAAACTTGCTCTGTTCACAAAGGCTTTGTCTGTATTTAGAGACTTCTTACTTTTTTCTATTATATTTTATGCATTTTCTCACATTTTCTCCCAATTTAGTGTAGTCAATTTGTCAGTTGATGTTGGTATATTGCTGCTCACGCCTCCTACGACCCGCGCGCAGCCCTTAGGGGAACCCCTTTTTCACTCATGCATTCTGCACAGGCGCCTCTCTATCTGCTAATCAGGGTCCTTACACAGCGTTTGAACACCCCACCCACGTAGTCCGGTTATCCCGCCCTAGCAGAGACGTGTCTGCTGCAGGCCCGCTAGATGGCGTCCAGCCGACCGGTGGCAACGGCGAGTTTCAAACTGAGGAGTTCAAAATCTCGGCGCTGGTGTGCTAGCGGAATATCCTGCTGCGCCACCTGGGCGCGTAGAGATTTCTCACTTTAACTAAATCATAATTTTGTGCCTTTGACTAAGTAATTTTATAAACGTTTTTATTACTAA
Source organism: Trichomycterus rosablanca (assembly GCF_030014385.1). NCBI lineage: Eukaryota > Metazoa > Chordata > Actinopteri > Siluriformes > Trichomycteridae > Trichomycterus > Trichomycterus rosablanca. Next base: position 4,199,371 of record NC_085992.1, on the reverse strand, counting down.
CATTTATTTATTACTAGTATTCCACACTACTATGGTTAAACTTCGGCCACTTTTACACCGTTCACGTGTGAATTGAAAGGAGTGAGGTGACCTGTTCAGATCGAGGATTATCTGTGGCCCGTTACAAAACTAGTTGATATATAAATATAGATTTTATAAGCCTTATAAGTGGAATTAAAGGACGAGTGGTAAAGAAAGTGACCGCAGTTTTATTGGTTAGCAGAGGGTGTGGCATAGCTTAGCACTAAAGTTACTTGAATATCAACTGGAAGATTAAAGGTTTAAGCCCCAATACAACCAACATGCACATTTGGTTTCCTACACAGCACCCTTGACCCTTAGTTTTTTAAACAGTATCCAGCCTTAATTAAAAATCTCTGGATAAAACTATCTGCCGAATGCATAAAAATCTTGATGCAGTGTGCACACACATAGTTGAGTTGTTGAGGGTTAATGGTCCCGCACAAGGGACCCGAAGAGTGTCCTGCTGCTGTGGCACTTAAACAGATTCAAATCTTGTCACTACAGAAGAATATTATCCACAGAACCACATCTCTGATTAAATATTGAACAAATAATGAAACCAAAAGCTACAGTCTGCCATACCTCAAACACACTCACTGCAAAACAACTACAGAAATCAAAGCGGGGACAAACGAGACCAGAGACCTAACAGGAAGCAGCAGCTCATGGATTACTGTTTGTTTCGACTCCTCCCGAAGCAGGAAACAAATTACACTAACCATTCTTCCTAATTACTCGTTCTCATGTCCACCACTGAAAAACATTTAATCAGAGAAGTGCCACTCCTGACCAGATCGGCCGGACACACTTCCGGACAGCGTGAGACTACCTGAGCTTTTTCGATGCATCTGTAGAACACGGTCACTTCATTCGAGCAGAGTGCGGTGTTGAAGTCGCTCTGCTTCCAGCACGCCATCAGTAACGCCATTTCCGTCACGCAGGACGCCTCTGCAAACAGGATACGTAACACGCAATCAGAGTCAGAAGCATACAAACGACAAAGCAAAATACTGATTATTTACATACTTAACATACACCCATCAGCCATAACATTAAAAACACCTTTTTGTCAATTTCATTAGCTTCACTTACCATATAAAAGCACTTTGTAGTTCTACAACTACTGACTGTAGTCCATCTTTCTCTGCATGCTTTGTTAGCCCCCTTTCACTCGGTTCTTCAATGGTCAGGACCCCCACAGAGCAGGTATTATTTAGGTGGTGGATCATTCTCAGCACTGCAGTGACACTGACATGGTGGTGGTGTGTTAGTGTGTGTTGTACTCGTATGAGTGGATCAGACACAGCAGCGCTGCTGGAGTTTTTAAATACCGTGTCCACTCTATCAGACACTCCTACCAGAGACGATCGCTCATCTATTGCTGCTGTTTGAGTCGGTCATCTTCTAGACCTTCATCAGTGGTCACCGGACGCTGCCCACGGGGCGATATTGGCTGGATATTTTTGGTTGGTGGACTATTCTCAGTCCAGCAGTGACAGTGAGGTGTTTAAAAACTCCAGCAGCGCTGCTGTGTCTGATCCACTCATACCAGCACAACACACACTAACACACCACCACCATGTCAGTGTCACTGCAGTGCTGAGAATGATCCACCACCTAAATAATACCTGCTCTGTAGTGGTCCTGTGGGGGTCCTGACCATTGAAGAACAGCATGGAAGGGGGCTAACAAAGCATGCAGAAAAACAGATGGACTACAGTCAGTAATTGTAGAACTACAAAGTGCTTGTATATGGTAAGTGGAGCTGATAACATGGACAGTGAGTGTAGAAACAAGGAGGTGGTTTTAATGTTATGGCTCATCAGTGTATATATTAATAGTTTAAAGACAAAACTTACTAACCATTAAATTATTCATTCAAGTTCACATATGTTTATTCTGACCCAAAATAAAATCATGAATTATTCAAAGAAAATAAACTGTGATGAAATAAATATGCATTTGAAGTGTATGTAAACAAAGAGCATAATAATCTCACCACACAACAAGGATCGTGAACATTTCTATTGCAAATAATACATTATTGTATCATATTTTTGTTGTTTTTTTGGTATTTATTCTCGGGTCTTTGTCTATGTAATATTATACTGTTTGTTTTGTATGTTTGGTGTGGAGGACCTACTCAGAGCCCTGACCTCAACCCAAATGAACATCTTTTTTTCTGTTTTGATGAGACACTACATCTGGTCAGACATTGTAAAAAGCGGCATACTTGCATGTGTTTCTGCACTATTTATTACCTATCTTTATTTTCTAAAAAATAGGATTTTTCATTACTTCACCGATGAATACAGATAACCTAAGGCAGATAGTATGTATATACAGTATGTATGTACGTATATATATTAGGGCTGTCAAACGATTAAAATTTTTAATCGCGATTAATCTCAGAATTTCATATAGTTAATCGCGATTAATCGCATTTTGGTTTTTTTAAAGGAGGTGGTTTTATTGTTATGGCTGATCGGTGTACATACACTAACATACACAAAAACTCATTCACAATCAACACAGTCTTGTTCCCTGGGTTCTGACAACTCATACTAGCGACTATATTACTTGCATCTTTGCACAATATTGCATTGTTTTTGCACCTTATTCTCACCCTATTCTACCTGCTGCTATATAAACCCTACGCTGCTAACTGGATATCAGAATACGTTTTTATTAGGGCTGTCGAAGTTAACGCGATAATAATAACGCGTTCCAGTGTTGCCAGATTGGGCGGTTATCCGCCAAATTGGGCGGATTTTGTTGGAAAACAATTTAATAGCATTTAAATAACACTTCTGTTTAAAAGAAAATATTCAGTTTTAAGAAGCACCAGCATTGTAGAAGGCTATTAAAAGTAAAGTCAATTTTCAATGCTGATTTGGCTTAATAGTGTTGGTCAGTCTGTATCATATTCTTGAAATGATAAAATATTGCAAAGGAATATCTTTGAAATTCTTCCTCATAATGTTAAGGTTGCTATATTTTGGTTTTTCACTTGTCAGGGAAAATTAAGAGAGAAAAAAGCTTATTATTATAATGCGAGTGATATATATCATTTACGTGATCTGCGTATCACGTTACCACTGTACGTCACTGAGCTGATATGTGTATCGGGTGACAAGCGGGTAACGGCGTGTTATGTTTAAGTGTGATGCTCCAAGTTGTGGATTAAGCAATAAAGACATCACGTTCTCCACATAACTAGTGTCATTTGTATTTAGTGGTTAAGTACAAAACATAACAATGTGGGTCTTCGTGATGTAATTCTACATGGCACTCACTGCCTGTATAGGTAAATTTTTTCTGTATAAAATTTGCGTTAACGGCACTATTTTTTAAAATCGCGTTAAATTGAGATTGCGTTAATGCGTTATTATCGCGTTAACTTCGACAGCCCTAATATATATGTTTGGGTATTATTTAGGTGGTGGATGATTCTCAGCACTGCAGTGACACTGACATGGTGGTGGTGTGTTAGTGTGTGTTGTGCTGGTATGAGTGGATCAGACACAGCAGAACTGCTGGAGTTTTTAAACACCTCACTGTCACTGCTGGAACAGTGTTGGTCAGTACAGTCAGTAATTGTAGAACTACAAAGTGCTTCTATATGCTGATAAAATGTATGTATTTATTTTATTAGAATTTTAACGTCATGTTTTACACTTCGGTTACATTCATGACAGGAACGGTCGTTACTCAAGACTCACCAGTTCACAAGTTTAATGTCGAACACAGTCTTGGACAATTTTGTATCTCCAATTTACCTCACTTGCACGTCATTGGACTGTGGGAGGAAACCGGAGCTCCTGCAGGAAACCCACGCGAACACGGGGAGAACATGCAGACTTAACACAGAAAGGACCCGGACCACAGATCACAGTTCGGTGTGTAATAAGAATGTATTTGAGTTTTACCTCCTCTTTTGAGTTTGCGGTTTGCCACCTCGTTTTTGAGGATCAGAGCTTTGTTGGGTTTGAGAACCGGTCTTCCAAACTGCCTGCTCAACAACCGAGCAACTTTCTCCTGTATCACACATCCATTCTGCACCGCCATCATGAACTACACAACCACTAACACGGAAAACACAGAGAACACACACAAAACTACAATCCTTAACCCGTATGAACCGAATAACGTGTGTTCTCTAAACACACATGAAGGTCGCCATGTCTGCCGTATAATGACTGCACGGTCGTCATGACTACGCTTAGCGGCACTGTCGTAAATACTCTGTGTGTACATACGCTGCCTGGCCAAAAAAAAAGTCACACACTGTAATATTTGGTTGTAGCGCCTTTAGCTTTGATTACGGCACACATTCGCTGTGGCATCGTTTCCACAAGCTTCTGCAATGTCACAACATTTATTTCTGTCCAGAGTTGCATTAATTTTCCCCCAAGATCTTGTATTGATGATGGGAGATTTAAACCACTGCACAAAGTCTTCTCCAGCACATCCCAAAGATTCTCAATGGGGTTCAGGTCTGGACTCTGTGGTGGCCGATCCATGTGTGAAAATGACGTCTCATGCTCCCTGATCCACTCTTTCACAATCTGAGCCCGATGAATCCTGGCATTGTCATCTTGGAATACGCCCGTGCCATCAGGGAAGAAAAAATCCATGGATGGAATAACCTGGTGGTTCAGTATATTCAGGTAGTCAGCTGACCTCATTCTTTGGGCACATAACGTTGCTGAACCTAGACCCTGACTGACTGCAGCGACCCCAGATCATAGCACTGCCCCCACAGGCTTGTACGGTAGGCACTAGGCATGATGGGTGCATCACTTCAGCCGCCTCTCTTCTTACCCTGATGCGCCCATCACTCTGGAACAGGGTAAATCTGGACTCATCAGACCACATGACTTTCTTCCATCGCTCCAGAGTCCGATCTTTATGCTCCCTAGCAAATCGGTTAGCCTCACTGACAAGTGATTTTCTTAAGGCTACACAGCTGTTTAGTCCCAATCCCTTGAGTTCCCTTCACACTGTGCGTGTGGAAATGCTCTTACTGTCACTATTAAACATCCCTGAGTTCTACTGGAGTTTTTCTACCATTTGATTTCACCAAACGTTTAAGTGATCGCCGATCACGATCATTCAAGATTTTTTTCCGACCACATTCCTTCCTCGAAGATGATGTTTCCCCACCGTCCTTCCACTTTTTAATAATGCGTTGGACAGTTTTTAACCCGATTTTAGTCGTTTCAGCTTCTCCTTAGATGTTTTCTTCGCTTGATGCCAATAATTTGACCCTTCTGAAACAGATTAACATCTTTTCCACGACCACAGGATGTGTCTTTCCACATGGTTGTTTAACAGATGAGAAGCTACTCACTGCATCAGTTAGGGTTAAATAACTTGTTGCCAGCTGAAACATAATCACCCATGCAGTAATCATCCAATGGGAGGCTCTTACCTATTTACTTAGTTAAATCCAGATGGTGACCTTTTTTTTGGCCAGGCAGTGTATTTTGTGTCTGCCCACGCGTGTTTTTTCCTCATCAGTGGGGACTCGAGGATTGAGGTTCCCTGTTAATCTGGTCAAAAAGCCCTTTAAAGTAAACAGCTTTTCTCAATTGAATGTCCCTAGGGTGGCCACTTTCATAACCGAGTCATTCCTACAATCCGGTGCCTTTTGTGTCCCCAGTACTGATCATTGTATTTATTAAGTACATTATAAACAATACAATTTCTAAACATCTTACTAAAATAATGAACACTTTCAAATACTAAACACAATGTTTTCTAACCCTAACCCCCCCCCCCCCCCCCCCCAAAAAAAAGACTGTATACATACTGTTTTTTATCTGTTAGATAGCAGAGGTTTTCCCATGATCCCCAGTGCTGTACATTCTGATTTAGTGATGATATATGAGATTTAATCATGAAAATCTCTCAGTCTTTCAATACTGTTTAAAAGTTTTTGCTTAAGTCCCTCTAAACCCTGGATTTTTTTTTTCTTTATGAGTTTGATTTTATTGCTGATTGTGAGGGTTTTTCACACGTCCCTCAAGTTGCCGTCCACCCTGTTATTTCTTACTACTGTCTCTTATAATGAAGAGCTGTTTTACATACTGACATCATTTCCTGGAGCTCACATGATCTTTTTGGAAGGAAAACAACTGTGGAAGATGAGCGGCTTATTAAACTCCTCATTTTAATGTTATTTTTTGCACATTTTATCCTAAAAGTCTTATATGGTCAACCATAACATGTCCACCCTGTTATGGGATATATGAGAAAAAGCCAAACGATTTGATCATTTTTAAAATAATCATACTAAAAAGCAGATAATTCTTTGTCTGAATTCACTTTTATGCTAGCATGGTTTTGCTCACTCGCTAGCTAATGGCTAATTTAATGTCAGAATGTCCACCCTGTCATGGTCCACCCTGTTACAACCTAATATGTAACAGGCTGGACATCTCAGTGTATATGAGGTGCATGTGTAATTTAGCTTGACCAATATTAGTTTGGAGAAGTATAACACGTCCTTTTTATAATAAAACATGAAAAACAAATTAAAACAGTGTCTCATTTTCAAAAAGTTTTAAGATCCAAAAGGCACCCAATCCCAGGAATGACCCAACTCCAAAAGAAGGACATGACAGTGGTCAGTCAGGATAGTGTTTACAGCACACTGAATTAAAACCTTAATTGATATAATTGTAATGCAACCAAATGAACTATAGAATTGTCATATTAATGATTGTTCTACTTGTGATACTTTAGTACAACTCTTCTCTTCGAAATGTAAGGATGGTGAGCGACCACGCAGAGCTGTTTTTTTGTTTTGGCATGTCGACAGCATGAACAATTAGTAAACTTAGTGATTAACGAGCATTTCAGGGCTGAATGTTCCACAATAAAGAGCTGGACGTCCTCACGGATAGTGGGAGGCTTTAAACCAATGAAATACAGTCATTTCTTTTTACGTGTTTGTAAGCCAATGACTGGCAAATTACATTTACATTTGTGGCATTTAGTAGACGCTTTTATCCAAAGCAACTTACAATTATGACTGAATACTGTTTGAGCAAATGAGGTTTAAGGGCCTTGCTCAGGGGTGGTGGTGTGGCTTGAACTGGTAACCTTCTGATTACTAGTCCAGTACCTTAACCACTGAGCTACCACTTTCCCACTTAAATTAATTATGATTGTTACAAGCATCCAGCTAGCTTCCAAAGGAGGACAAATACTTGTCTGTCCAGGCATTGTGCTGGACTGCGGACAGGCAGATGAAAAGCTGGTCAGTCTGACCTAAAACCAGATGTATGGACACCCTAGGTGAGCATGTCTTTCCAAAATTCTTTTGACTGGTACAAACTCAGCAGTGAGGACTCAAAAGGCCTTCCTGTGAGTTTTTATTCTTCATCTAGATAAGAAATTGCTGCCCAATTTAATGTTTAATCATTTCAGTGGAAAATATGAATGTTGCACATTTTCCACTGGAGGATACAGCTCATAAAGTTCTCTACAGTTCAACACAGTTTGAGCACATGATAATGTAGGACAAGCCTGAGCAAACATGTTCCTACTTTTCATACCATTACTGCCAAATCAGGAGGTGTAAAGCTGAAAAACAAAACCCAAACATTTATTATAAACTCTCATCGTGTTCTGCTTTGTATATGTAGATTATCATACAAAACTGCTCTGAGCAGAAAAAGGTAGAAAACTTATTTAAACTCTGGTCTGCTTTAAAGTCGGGTGACATCACTAAACCCTAAATGACTAGCTATTATAAGACTATTATGGTTTGCTTAATCACAAGGGCAGGATAATAGCTTTAGCTATGCGGTAACATTTTCCATAATGCCACATGCCGGTGCAGTTTATTCTCTGCTACCTGACACATTCATGCTCTAACACAGTCTCAGAACATTTGCTTCTAATATGCTTGAAATAAAAATCCCAGTTTTAGTTACTGATAGACTAAGAGGTACACAAGTCATTCTGTGGTGCTAATCAGTGATTTTGTACAAGGCAAATGAAGTACAAGGAGCAAAATCCATTAAGAGTGTGTGCTATAATGCCTTGCCCTGCTAATTGTCAAGTCAGGTCAAATTTATTTGTACAGCACTTTTTACAATGGACATTTTCTCTAAGCAACTTTACAGAATCCAGGACCAACAGACCAAAAACCCCTGTTAAGCAAACCGAGTGCGACAGTGGCAGGAAAAACTAAAGAGAGAAAGAACTCTTGAGAGGAAACAGACTCAGCAGGGACCCTCATCCTTTTTGGGTGGCCTGGAGGATACTTTAAATAAATAGGATTTACACAAATCATACAAACACCAAATTAAATTGAACTAAAAGTTATAACTAGCAAAAAAAAAAAAAATGTAAACAATAGGAGTTATTAATTTTTCAGTCCAGTCAGTAATAAAGTCCGTAGTGAGTTCTTGACATTTTTGGTGCAAACACGCCAGGTACCCGTCAAATCTAGCAGGAGCAGCACTGTTGGCACGGCAGTCTCGACTTGCAGTCTTCAACCTCGGGCGGGTAAACAGGTTTCCATCAGAACCACATCAGGGTAAAACAACAGAAGATGTACTGTAGTTACAATGTGAAATCATTAACAGTAAAATGTCAGTTTTACAGAGAGTAGCTTTAGACTCCTGCACCCCTAATTATTACAGCGTAACTAAAAGGGAGAGCGAGCAGGTAACAAGGTCATGAAGGCATTCACAGGACATCAGCGCCCACCTCCCCCACCGTCATCAAACCTGAGTGATCGGACAAGAGAGGCAGAACGACAGCAAACCAACATCCCTGAACACCACAAGTTTCTGTGATCTAGAACCCCCAAGCTCTGCGCCTTTGTTAATAGTCGTAATTGTGAGGTGAAGTCCTGCAAGAATGAAAATAATCAAGGTGCAAGATGTTTAAACCAAGGTAGAACAATACTGTGACTAAATAGCTACTAACAAAAAAAGGACAATCGCAGATATTTAAAGTGGCCAAAATAACAAAAACAAAGCAACAACTGACTGACACAAAAACATCCGCAGCCCACGATGGAGAAAGAGAACAGAACTGAGAACAGTTCTCAGTTAAACGTGAATGCTAAGCCCACTACACCACCTCTGGTGTATGTAATACACCCAAACTGGCCCATATCTACAGTTAGAATTGAAGAAATTGAACCTAACAAAACTAAAGAAATAAATATGTAAACACCAAAGCATTGTAGAAGTGGTGCAATATATTTTGGCCATGGCTATAAAAGTCAGGCAGGCAGAATTTAAACAGATGAAGTAATGCATCTGAGTGAAAATGATTGACGCATTACTGACGTCCAGACTTGTTTTGAACTGTTACCTGAGGGTTCAGCATTCCCTGATTGCTGGCTACACCTGCACAGAACATAATTCATATCCATTTAAAAAACATATTTTTAAAACACTGTAATTTTATTTTCTCAGTTTTATTTACAAAACAGTATAAATATGCAACTCTATACAACTCTTAATAATTCATTATCATTTATCTTGTGAATGAGGAACACTTCATCACTGTGAACAGTCTTTACACTATTGCACGTACACTGATCAGACATAACATTAAAACCACCTCCTTATTTCTACACTCACTGTCCATTTTATCAGCTCCACTTACCATATAAAAGCACTTTGTAGTTCTACAATTACTGACTGTAGTCCATCTGTTTCTCTACATACTGTTTTAGCCTGCTTTCACCCTGTTCTTCAATGGTCAGGACCCCCACATGACCACCACAGAGCAGGTATTATTTAGGTGGTGGATCATTCTCAGCACTGCAGTGACACTGACATGGTGGTGGTGTGTTAGTGTGTGTTGTGCTGGTATGAGTGGATCAGACACAGCAATGCTGCTGGAGTTTTTAAACACCTCACTGTCACTGCTGGACTGAGAATAGTCCACCAACCGAAAATATCCAGCCAACAGCGCCCTGTGGGCAGCGTCCTGTGACCACTGATGAAGGTCTAGAAGATGACCGACTCAAACAGCAGCAATAAATGAGCGATCGTCTCTGACTTTACATCTACAAGGTGGACCAACTAGGTAGGAGTGTCTAATAGAGTGGACAGTGAGTGGACACGGTATTTTAAAACTCCAGCAGCGCTGCTGTGTCTGATCCACTTATACCAGCACATCACACACTAACACACCACCACCATGTCAGTGTCACTGCAGTGCTGAGAATGATCCACCACCTAAATAATACCTGCTCTGTGGTGGTCCTGTGGGGGTCCTGACCATTGAAGAACAGGGTGAAAGCAGGTTAAAACAGTATGTAGAGAAACAGATGGACTACAGTAATGTTATGGCTGATCAGTGTAATTTCAAAATCTTTATCATGAAGGAAATAATAATTGAATAGTTTAACTAAAGAACTCAGGAGTTTGTTTTATTGTTTCCCAATGTTGATCCTAATCTCTTATAATCTGATTACAGTCTGTCACATTTTGCCCTTTTGGTCACAACGTTTTATTGCTCAACGTTTCTGTTTTTTTTTTAAATCATTCTTGTTTCTGGCTCATATAGAAATGAATAAATATCACATGTTGCTTGTTGCCCTGTTTAGCTAATCTAAGTAATCCTCTGTTACCTCAGTTCCCTTCAAACATTTTATATTCCACTATTATTACAGTTCCCTCATATTACCTCTGGAAATATGAGTAAAATGGTTAAAGAAAATTCACCCTCTATGTTTTAAAACAGGGAGTTTGTTGTATGGATATAAATTATGCTTCCATGCAGACGTAACCAGGTATTGCAGGGAATGCTGAACCCTCAGGTAACAGTGCAAAACAAGTCTGGACTTCAATAACACATCAGTCATTTTCCCTTATATGCATTACCTAATCTGTATTAAACTATTGAAGTGTTTTGTCTAAATGGACGCAAAAATGATGAACACATCAGGGACCACAGGACAAGAGATGGATGGACAAGAGATCTTTAATCTTACATAAATCTTCCTTACCACTGGGTTTACACACAGGGTCGGTTAACAAGTGTGTTATAATGAGAAACAGTTGGAATAATGACACCTTGTTGAAGTGATGAATCAATAAAACAGGCTTAACTTTTTTAATCTTACGGCCAGTCGGTGGTGGGAACTATAACTATAACGCAGGTGTGTCCTCCATGTAGCTATTCATAGACTGTCTCTCCTGATAGGCTACTGGGCTCCTTTTTATTGATGGATAAAGGTTAATGCCCTGCTCTTTTTCAAGAGCATATTGCTTGCAGAAGACAGGATCATGTGGTTTCAGTGCTGGTCGGTAGGGGGAGCACTAGACCAAACCAACCTCATGCTTACGAGAAGCCCACAGGTGCTCAGGTTTGCCATGGTTGCTGTAACAGTTCAGGTAAAGCTGTTCAAGGTCTTTAATCCTCAATTGCTCAAGTTGTATTCAGCCATAATTGTAAGTCGTAGCAGGGTGGTCAAAAAGGCATGAAGGTCCTGGGTTCGATCCCAAGGCGGTCTGGGTCCTTTCTGTGTGGAGTTTGCATGTTCTCCCCATGTCTGCGTGGGTTTGGAGATACAAAATTGTCCATGACTGACTGTGTTTGATATTAAACATGTGAACTGATGAACCTTGTGTAACGAATAACTACCCCTCCTGTCATGAATGTAACCAAAGTGTAAAACATGACGTTAAAATCCTAATAATTAATAAATAAATAAGTTGAAGCAAATGTGGTGTTAATGGTGTCCATACAGCAAGCAAGAGTTCCACTTGGTATGTTCTTCTTCTCTCGAACTATCCACAAAAGCATGGACATCATGAGGCTCTGGGCATGTCTCAGAGATAGCAGTAATATCTGATCATTTTAAAGCAAGCATCTACAGCATTTTTTCACCTGTGCAGGCGGGAGGATAGTGCTCAGTTTATCTACTGAATATGAATTAAATCTAACTAAATCTTTGTGTGACATTGTGAGATTATTTTTCTTAAACGTTCCCTCATTTAAACTGGTTGCAAGTGTAATGTCTACATTGCCAGCATCTATTACATTTATATTTTCGGCTTTCAGCAGACGCTTTTATCCAAAGTGAATTACAGCGCTGTGACAGTATGAAGTCTGAGGAATTGAGGGTTAAGGGCCTTGCTTAAGGGCCCAACAGTGGCAACCTGGAAGTGGTGAGGCTTGAACCAGCAATCTTTTGATGAATAGTCCAGTACCTTAATCGCTAAGCTACACATGCCCATTCATTTCTCACCACAGTTGACTTTAAGTACAAATGAAAGAGCATCACATGATTGAAATCTAATTATTCCTTATGCCAATTATTTTTCCAGTCCGTTTCTTGAGATCTGTGTAAAATGAATCTTTTTTTGTGTTGCTCCAATGCAAAATAAAAGAAATAAGCGTAAAAGAAATGTGAACAGCAAATGCATTTGTAATTGTAATTTCTGGGAGACGTGGTGCCTTTTCTCAAAGACATGCAGAGGTGGAAATATTTCAGGCCATGACTGTACATGAGCAGGTTTATGGCTTCAGCTGATGATGAGCTGCGTACAGCTTCTACATTCCATTTAAACAGCCGCTGGTTCCTGGAGCTGTTTTCAGTTTCAGCTTGCCCTACCTGAGGTAATAAAAAAACCTACCCTGATGTGTGCTGCCAGCATCAGATTCAAAATCTGTCTGTGTATAGAAAATTCACAGTAGTCACACTTTTAAAAGTAATATAATCACACTTTTAAAAGTAATATAGTCACACTTTTAAAAGTAATATAGTCACACTTTTAAAAGTAATATAGTCACAATCAAAAATGGAATCACAGTCAAAAACGGTGTGATGGGGTTGTGGTGCTTTGTTGTGTCAGGACCTAGATTATCCGCTCTTTTAGAGGGACAATGATTTAAAATAGAAGAAAGGATTTAAGTTGTGAAGAGGCCTAAACCCCAAAAAGTGGCTTAAACCCCCAAAGAAATATGGTGATAAGACCAGACATGAAGAGTTGCCGTTTAACAGTGATGTAAAAGACATATACCAACTGTTAAGTTGTTCAGTTATTAAATTTAGGGGCAAATTGTATAACATTGTCCTTTAAAGAAATATAGTTGTAAAATATGTTGTTTTCAACAAATTTCACTTGTTGTTGTTTTGTGTCATTTTCATGCTTTACCACCAGGGGGCGGCAGTAGACAACACTGTCGCCTCACAGCAAAAAGGCCTAGGTTCGGTTGGACCTACTAAAATTTTGAAATTACCCTGAGTGTGTGTGTGTGTGTGTGTGTGTGTGAGAGCTCTGTAATGAGTGTTTCCTGTCTTTTGCTCAAAGAATCAGACCCACTGTGACCCTGACCAGGATAAAACGATGGTAAACCAATTAATGAATGAACGGTTTGCCACCATCTAATCCTGTTGACTGTTGGTCCTGTTTTTCTGGAATCAATGGACTCAATGCAGTAACACAAGACGGCAATCCATTGCGGGGCCTCTGCCCTCAGCCACACCATAGCTAATAATCTATCTTATGTGGATGTCCAACTGGTTGATAGCACAGCTGGAGATTCAAACTGTGGATCCCAGCAGTAGTGAGAGCATTTACACATGAATACGTGCCACATTAAATACTATAAAAGTGTTAGAAGCGGTTTATACACAGAGAGTTTGCTGAGTAGAAGTAACTTAATGAGTAGATTTGAGGGGTTTTCTGTGTGAAGTGAAATGTGGAGGTAATTACTGGATTAAATGATAAACTTTAATAGCTCATTTAAAAGGGAATGGAATCATTTAGAGGATTACGACCAAGGACCTGATCATTTTGGGATTATAAAATTGCTCGTGGTTGCAGCTTGATTGGGTGTCATGATTGGGTATAAAAGAAGAATAAACAAAAGGATCGGGATGGCTGGCTGGAATAGTCCAACAAATAGAATTCAGGAACTTCATTTTATCGTGATCAGGGTCAAAGTGGGTGCAATTCACTGGGCGAAAAGTAGGAAACACCCTGGACAGGTCCCCAGTCCATCACAGGGCACACACCTGACTGCATGTATTTGAACTGTGAAAGGACACAGAAATCCGCACAGACACAAGGAGAACATACAAACTCCACACAGAAAGGACCCACATTGCTCCACCTAGGAATCGAGCCAAAGACCTTCTTGTTGTGAGGCAATAGTGCTACCCACCAAGCCATCATGTTAAATTAAGCCCGAAAAATAAACATTTATAGGTCATTGTTTAATTAGAAGGTGGGACGGCACAGTGGCTTGGTGGCTAGCACTGTCACCTCACAGCAACAAGGTCGTGTGTTCAATTCCCAGGTGAAACGGTCTGGATCTTTTCAGTGTGGAGTTCGTCCAGTTTTCTTGTAGGCTGGGTAACACATTTGTTTATCATAAACAAAACATGGATATAAACCACGAATGTAAGCAGCTTGAACTACGTTCTCTGCATAGCTATTATTTATATTAACTGCTTTATCCTGGTCAGGGTTTTTTAGGGTGGGTTGCACCAGGAAACACTGGGAGACGGCAGTTGTAAGCTAGTGGTTAAAGTACTGGACTAGTAATCAAAAGGTCACTGGTTCAAGCCCCACCCTTGCCAGGTTTCTGCTAAATGCTGAAAATGTAAATGTAAATGGGCACAGGGCAGGAACAGCCTGAACAGGGTGCCAATCCATCACGGGGCGTCGTCTATCCACTTAACTTAGATCTAGTCGATCATGTCTGTGTAGAAGCCGACCGGTTGATAGCATTGCTGAGATTTGAACTCGGATCTCAGCGGTGCTGGGCTAGCATCATAGACAACATCAAAGTGTGGGTTAAGTGTTGATACCAAAAGCATTTGTACAATATTTGTGTCTGCAGAACTAGAACCTGGATTAAAAGTAATCTGTGTGATCTTATTTCAGCCCTAAAGGAAGGATGTGGAAGATCTTGCTCGATCCTGAGCGCAGGTTAAAGCCGATAATCCTCAGCGCTGACTGGATAGCCAACATTTCCACTTCTTACTCATGATGTCTGAGCAAATCAGAAAGTTAAATAAATAACGGCTGTTATTTTACTAGTTACTCAACCCCAGTCCTGAACACTTAAAGCTGTACAGGAGTTTTTTCCTGCTGTAGCTCAGCTGGCTGCACTAATGAAGGATTTCGTAAACACAGGCGTGATGATAATAAGTGCTGAGATGAGCGCTGAGGAGGACCACACAGGCTGGAGCTGTGCAACACTACGCTAATCAGCAGGGTTGAGTAAAAAACATTTAAAAGTAATGATGGGGGGAGTGCTTAATCTGAGAGATGTCTCACATGTATTTAGCATTACTTACACTTAAGTGGGGCGGCACAGTGGATAAGTGGGTAGCACTGTCGCCTCACAGCAAGAAGGTCCTGTGTTCGATCCCCAGGTGGAGAGGTCTGGGTCGTTTCTGTGTGGAGTTCGCATGTTCTCCCCGTGTCCGTGTGGGTTTTTCTTCCCACAGTTCAAAGACGTGCAAGTGAGGTGAATTGGAGATACAAAATTGTCCATGACTGTGTAATGAGTAACTACCGTTCCTGTCATGAATGTAACCAAAGTGTAAAACATGACGTTAAAATCCTAATAAATAAATAATAAGTGACTAGATGAAAGGCAGATAAAACTCAGGACTGGTCACCAGAGCATCACAGAACATACACAGACTTTAGAAGCCAGGTTAATAGAAGAAAGTGCAGCGGTAAAAAGCTGGAACCAGAGCTGGGATCTTGAATACATCGTATTGAATCTCAGCTCTGCCTGCCGGCTAAGGCTGAGCGGCCACATGAACAACAATTGGCCTGTTGTTCAGATATGGGCGGGACTAAGCGGGATGGGGTCTCTCTCTCATGACTGGTGCAATTACGACCTCTGCTGGCTGATTGATGGCGCCTGCACAGAGATGAGAAAAGAGTGCTCTCAGGGTGTGTCTCTCCGTACACAACGCTGAGCTGCACTGCACTCATCAAAAGTGCAGGTGATAAAATGCATACGGCTGCTGCCCACGTGTCGGAGGGGGCGTGAGTTAGCTTCCTTCTCCTCAATCAGAGCGGGGATCGGCATTGGTGGAGAGGGAGCGTGATGCAATCGGGCAATTGGACGCACTAAAAAGGAGAAAAGGGGAGAAAATGCATAAACAAAAGTATTTTAAAAAATTTTAAAATAGAAGAAAATCCACACAGACATGGGGAGAACATGCAAACTTCACACAGAAACAAAGCCAGGACCTTCTTGCTGTGAGGCAACAGTGCTACCCACCAAGCCACATGTTGCATGCAAACTATACAGTTTAAATAAATAAGTGCTTTTATTCTACCAATTCTTCAAGCTTTATATGATATTTCCTGCTGTATTATACTGTAGTTTACTGCACTAATAAAAAGCTTCACATTTGCTGATAAATCTGTTATTTTGCTTGTTTTCAAGGATGGGCCACAAAAAATCATTAATTCTAATTGTTGGCAGGTCTCTTGATTCCTAGTAAAAAGAAAAAGCCATAAAATATAACCAGTCATTCCAGTTTAATCACAGTTTTAATTATGATAAACATGTAAACTGCAGGACAGTTGTAGCTTAGCAGTTAAGGTACTGGACTAGTGAGCAGAGGATCCTGGTTCAAACCCCACTACTGCCAGGTTGCCACTGCTGGGCCCTTGAGCAAGGCCCTTAACCCTCAATTGCTTAGATTGCTGTGATTGAAAAGTCTGTGTTTGGTGTCAAAATGCCAAATTTATTCTGTATATTTGTAACGTATATCTACATTTATATTGTTCTCCTTTACCACAGACACGGCCTCATAACACAAGAGACGTACCGGATTTTCTTCTTGAACAATTTGGGATTATGTGTAAATATTTCTCAACATCACTTGTTTGAAAACCGCCTCAGTTAAACGCTGATGTGGAAACACTGTCATCTAGTGGCGGGATGGGGGTCACTTTGCAGGTAACAAAATCGGCATGCATTGTGGGAGATGCAGTTTATGTAGGATTTTACAGTGTAAACAGTTATGTGGCTCTCGTGGGATTTGGTCTGTGGGCCTTGAGTTTGACACATGTGGCTTAGACTGTAACTTGCTTTGGATAAAAGCATCTGCTAAATGCAGACAGTAAAAATGTTAATTATGTTTTTAATCTACAGTAACAGTTTCTATTGCGCCATGAAATTGGCAATTACTTATTACAAGGATGATATAGGTGTTGAATAACCTTGTCCTTTGAATAAATATAATTACGCATTAGACAATACATGTTTTCCACCAATTTTGCTTTGTTCTGTCATTTTTATGTTTTACCACGATATCATCTTGGTCACGGTGGGTCCTGTTTCCCTCTAATCACTGGGCTCAGTGCAGTAATGCACCACAGACAGGACGCCAATCCATCCTCAGCCCCTGGCCACCCCCCAGGACACAGACAATCATGTCTCAATGTGGACACTGCTGGAGATTTGAACCCTGGATCCTAGCAGTAGTGAGGTAGCGCATTTACCACTCTATAGCCCATCAAGTCATTGTGTAACAAATATGTAATAACAGAGGCAATAAAAATGAAGGGAATTACTTTTTTACACCACTGTATAAACACGTGCAACATTTGATAATATAAAAGTGTTTATACACAACGAGTTTGCTGAGTAGAAGTAACTTAATGAGCAGATTTGAGAAGTTTTCTGTGTGAAGTGAAATGAAGGCATAATTACTGGTTTGTATGATAAAGTTTAGGAGCTCATTTAAGGTGGAATGGAATAATTTAGAGGATTACGACCAAGAACCTGATCATTTTGGGATTATAAAACCGCTTGCGATTGCAGCTCTTCATGCATGAATGGAGGTGAGAGTACAGGGACGTGAAAATCACAGCATAACCAGGCTAAACCTGAGTGTTGTTTTACCTCAGGAGAAGTAGCGATACCTTTTAAATCTACTCAAAAGTACAAAAGTACTTCAGAATATAAATATAAAATAAAACACAACCCAAACCCAACAAATAAGAGACAAGAGGAACACAGAGAGTATTTTCTATATAAAATATACACCGATCAGCCATAACATTAAAACCACCTCCTTGTTTCTACACTCACTGTCCATTTTATCAGCTCCTCTTACCATATAGAACCATACCATATAGGACCCCCACAGGACCACCACAGAGCAGGTATTATTTAGGTGGTGGATGATTCTCAGCACTGCAGTGACACTGACATGGTGGTGGTGTGTTAGTGTGTGTTGTGCTGGTATGAGTGGATCAGACACAGCAGCACTGCTGGAGTTTTTAAATACCGTGTCCACTCACTGTCCACTCTATTAGACACTCCTACCTAGTGGGTCCACCTTGTGGATGTAAAGTCAGAGACGATCGCTCATCTATTGCTGCTGTTTGAGTCGGTCATCTTCTAGACCTTCATCAGCGGTCACAGGACGCTGTTGGCTGGATATTTTGGGTTGGTGGACTATTCTCAGTCCAGCAGTGACAGTGTGGTGTTTAAAAACTCCATCAGCACTGCTGTGTCTGATCCACTCATACCAGCACAACACACACTAACACACCACCACCATGTCAGTGTCACTGCAGTGCTGAGAATGATCCACCACCTAAATAATACCTGCTCTGTGGTGGTCCTGTGGGGGTCCTGACCATTGAAGAACAGGGTGAAAGCAGATTAAAAAAGTATGTAGAGAAACAGATGGACTACAGTTAGTAATTGTAGAACTACAAAGTCCTCCTATATGGTAAGTGGAGCTGATAAAATGGACAGTGTGTCGAAACAAGGAGGTGGTTTTAATGTTATGGCTGAAAATGAGGAATCTTAACACGTTCCTCAGATACTCTCAATCACCCTGTTACACTCTATAAAGAACTGAGAGCTCTGTTATTGCTTCCTCATGAGTTTTACAGCACAAGGTCTGTATAAATACTTCATAAATACAGTTTTAATACATAAAAGCTCCAATACAGACATCGATGTGTTCTCAAATACACGTTTAATGTCATAATGTACAGATATCAATTTCAGTATTAAATATTTACAGCTGAAAATCTGGGAGGACGGGGTTTACACAAAGCTGTAACATAGACAAAGCTCAAAAGATAGCATATATAAAAACATACTATAAACACTATGTGGCCAAAAGTATGTGAACACTTGAATACTAGCTTGTTTTGGACAACATTTACAGCTACAACAGCCTCCACTCTTCTAAAAAGACTTTTTGAGCGTGTCTGTAAGAACAGGTGCCCATTCCACTTAAAAAACAATCATAAGGTCAGATAATAATAATAATTCATCCCAAAAGTGGTTATTAAGGTTAAAGTCATGGCTCTGTGCAAGCCACTGGAATTTCTAAACCAAACTAATAAAACCACGTCTTTATGGACCTTAAACAGAGTGTCTACACCCTTTGGCCATGTAGTGTAATATTATTTAGGCAGATCATTCTTCCCAGGGATTTCCAATTTGCATATTTAAGGGCAAATCAATAAAATTAATATATCATTCTAAAAATCAGCAGACAATAATTCGATCATCTCCAGAACTGCACATCATGCTCGATGCTGTTGGGCGTATGGAAGCCGTTGAACGGATCCTTGGCTCCGTCGTCTCCGACGTTGTGCTTCACATACTCTTCGCTATCACAGTCCTGGCTGTTGTTCCCGGATTGGCACTCCTTCGAGCGGCTCTGCTTGCTTTCGGCGCTCTCTTTGGACTCGTCGGATTCGCTGGACTCGTGACTCTCGCTGTCGCTGCTGGAGCTGTTGCCGCTTTTCATTGCGCTGCTGTCGACTGAAGGATCGATTCGCTCGCCGGTTGATTCGCTGCTTTCACTGCTGCTGCTGCTGTGCGAGTCTTTCTGTTGTTTCTCGGCGCTCTCTTTGCTTTCACTGCTGCTGCTCTCGCTGCTGCTGGAACTGTTGGAGTTTTTCATCTGGCTCTCAGTCGACTCGATGCTTTCACTGCTGCTGCTGCTGCTGCTGCTATCGGATTTTTTCAGCCCGTTCTTATGAAACTCGTTGCTTTCAGAGCTCTCGCTACTGCTGCTCTCGCTGCTGCTGCTGTTGGAGCTTTTTCCTGGGTTCTCGATAGATTCACTGCTCTCGCTGCTGCTGCTCTCGCTGCTGCTGCTGTTGGAGCTTTTTCCTGGGTTCTCGATAGATTCACTGCTCTCGCTGCTGCTGCTCTCGCTGCTGCTGCTGTTGGAGCTTTTTCCTGGGTTCTCGATAGATTCACTGCTCTCGCTGCTGCTGCTCTCGCTGCTGCTGCTGTTGGAGCTTTTTCCTTGGTTCTCGACAGATTCGCTGCTCTCACTGCTGGTGCTGTTGGATTTGTCCTTCTGACTCACAGCAGACTTGTTGATCTCGTCGCTATCTAACGCTGCACTAGCGGATGTTCTGTTGTCTTCAGCACTAACCACCTGAATGCTGAAGATGTGAATCAGGTTCTAAAAGAAAAGCAGTAATTAGAGTGAATTTGTGTTTATCAAGTGTCAACATCAATAAGACTTTACACTAGTTAAAGGCACATGAATGCTTAATAAATCCACCCACCTTGCGCATGTTCTCTGAGCTTCCTTGGCTGTTGTCAACAGTCATTTGAGCTTCACCTGTGCCAAACTGTGCCAACATGAAATAATAAAATCAAATTCAATATAACAAAATATGTTAATAAAGTTATTTATGCTACTCAAGTAAAGGAAGCGTTACCCGTTCTTCCAGCGAGTGGCTCTGGCTCGCGTGAGAGGTATGCTCAGCTGATTTAGACTCCATGGATTCTGAGGTCTGTTCAAACAAACGAAAAAATGAAGTGAAATTTATGCAACACGGTCTTTTTAAAGTGTCAGAATCATGTGCTGTTGGTTGGTTGTGCTTACATTGTTCTCAGATGTGTTGTCCTCCGAGCTCTAGGGAAGAAAACAATGCAAGTGTTACATCATGTTTCATGTTTTTATTTACCACCATTTTATCCTGGTCAGGGTTGCAATAAGTCACTGGGCACAATGCAATAACGCCCCAGGCGTGAGATTTTGAACCCTGGACTCAGTGCCACCCGAGCGCTAATGCAAATATTAATATACAATAGTAGAACAGGTATGTAATTATTTTGTTTGATGGACTTTCGACAAACTCTGCATAGAGTATACATCATGTTTTGGAAAAAACGACACTGGAAGTTCTGGAAGACCCCAAAGGCCCCCTTTTTACCTCCAAATGTAAGTCAACTAATAAATAATAATAAGAAATAATAATAATTTATATTAATTACTTTTTGCTTTTATATGCTGACACTTAAGTAGAGCTCAAATGTACAAAAACAAACCACAGTGAAGTGAGTCTTCCATGTAGATGAAAGGAATATCTTTAAGAATCCACACATTTGTATATTTTAATACGTGTTAATTAACCATTTTATTTATTTATACAGTGTAACATAGATCTAAAGCCTTCAGACCAGATCTAGTCCACCATCCAATCAGTAAATCTACAGACCAGATCTAGTCCACCATCCAATCAGTAAATCTACAGACCAGATCTAGTCCACCACACACCCAGTAAATCCACAGACTCAACCACAGAAACACATCTTAAATATGGCAAATCCAATAGTCAGTTTTCTTTACTCCATTTATTTTACTCAATTTATCCTGGTCTCGCACATTTGGTGCGAGAATACAACCAGCGCAAAGCTTTGGCCATCTCCAGCTTAGACTTTAATCCTCAATTACTTAGACTGTAGACTGTA
The DNA here is from genome assembly GCF_030014385.1 of Trichomycterus rosablanca. Classification (NCBI taxonomy): domain Eukaryota; kingdom Metazoa; phylum Chordata; class Actinopteri; order Siluriformes; family Trichomycteridae; genus Trichomycterus; species Trichomycterus rosablanca. The sequence goes on along the minus strand of NC_085992.1, from coordinate 4,177,627 downwards.
AGTCACTTTGGATAAAGCGTTTGCTAAATGCCGAAAAACTTAAACGTTCATAAGGTAACAAATACTATACAGGCAGATTTTCTTCATTTTTTTTCAAGCATAATTATTAAGCAACAGGTTTAATAATCTAATGATACGGTAGAATTAGATGAATCTTAAGCTGAATATGACTGTACAGCGGTACCTTGTTACTCAACGTCCCCTAAACTCTAAAAAATCTACAGAAATTTGTGCCCTTAAGCTCAACGTGTTCAGTTTGTTTAAAAAAATTTATTTATTTAATTTCAAATTAACAATGAACAGCCACTTTGTTCAGCGCTTGGCTTAAGCGGTGCAGTAAAACGTCATTAAAGCGCAAATATGAGACGAATCTGCGTGAATATTTGTGTAGAATTATTATCAAATCCAGTCTGAAAGCTCCACATGTATCTGTGTTTATCTGGATTTTTAATTGCAGTATTTCAGTGTTTTTATATTTTATTTGTGTTATTTTCGGTGTATAAGTGTCAAAAACAGCCCCATTATTTCACATTAGACTAAAATATAAGCAGTTCCACAGGAACATGGAACGCATTAACAGGTTTCACATACATTCTTATGGGAAAAAATACCTTGAAACTCAACGCCATTTAAACTCAACGCCACTCCCAGAACCAAGTGAGTAAAATGCTCATGTAATCATGTAATTAACAAATTCAGCAGTATTCAATGACATTCTTTATAATGCATTAAAAAACTGAGCTTGTGTACTTACATCTTGATCTACAGGTTTAGGTCCTGTTTGATCAGTAGACTCAGACGAGGTCTGAAACATCCAACAGAGAGTTTTAGTATCAGAAATATTTGTATAAAATACTTTAACCTAACATGTTTTGAGATATTTATTAGAAATACTTACAGAGTTGGATGCTTGTTCTGTCATCTGCATGGCCACCTTGTGCAACACCTGTAATAACACAGAAAGTAAAATAGACCTTCAGAGTCCTTCTGATGCTCATTAAATAATATAAATATGAATTATTTTAGATGAAAATGACTTACTGGGTTTGCACAGGCTGCTCCTAGCAGGCAGAGAATCACGATTGCGAGCTTCATTCTAAAACAAATAATGTTTTGTATATTTAGATGCAGTAAAAGTTACTGTCAGTCATTGTACTCAGGCTGTACAGTAGTAAGTAGTAAGAAAAGCTGCTTTCTTACCTGCTGTGTCTCAGTTGCAGGTTCTGCTGCTTCTGCTGCGATGAAAGTGTGGATTAACACTGTGGTGAAGCGGTGAAGCAGAGCTGCTATTTATCTGCCCGTCTTTAGGTTGAGTTGAGGGCATCGTTTCCGCCCTGCCAGCTCAGCTTTACTATTTGCGACTGCTGTGTGGGGGCATGAACAATTACAAACACACTCACACAGACGCACAGACAGACACATTATACTGTACGTACAGTCTAGAGCTCCTCCACTTCCGCTCCTGTCTGTCTATTTTTGGAGGGTAAACTATAGGGTGTGTGGACAGGGTATGCTGAGCATGCCCATGCCCTCGTCCCACACAGCAGGAAGTTTATAATGAAGGCATTACAACTTCAGTGGTTACTTTCTGTGGTGAGTTTTTTCTTTTTCACTGCACCTCTGCGTTCTAAATAAGGCCACAGTGTGTAAACAGCAGTGGGAATAAAGCACATAACATGGTGGTGTGTGACTCAATATTTGGAATATTTGGTGGAATCCCTGGTGAGGAAATGGCCCTCCATATTCAATATTATACACTATTTATTTTATTAATAGCTGTATTATTTTCTAATAATTAAATAATTGTTTTTTTAATACTTTATTTATGCATGTTCTCCCTTTTTAGCGCGTCCAATTGCCCGATTGCGTCATGCTTCCTCTACACCAATGTCTGCGTGGGTTTCCTCCTGGTGCTCCGGTTTCCTCCCACAGTCCAAAAACATGCAGCCAGGCTAATTGGAGACACTGAATTGTCCTATAGGTACCAGCCACTAGGATGTATAAACCAGTCCATTGTAGTGCCGGTCCCAAGCCTGGATAAATAGGGAGGGTCGTGTCAGGAAGGGCATCCGGCGTACAAATCAATAATGCGGATCATGATCTGCCGGCGACCCCTAACGGGAGCAGCCAAGGGAATTGAGTAAAGAAGGTCCTGTGTTCGATTCCTAGGTGGAGAGGTCCTGGTCCATTCTGTGTGGAGTTTGCATGTTCTCCTTGTGTCCGTGTGGGTTTTCTTCAGCTGCTCCAGTTTCCTCCCACAGTACAAAGACATGCAGTCAGGTTAAGTGGAGACACTAATTGCCCAGGTGGCATAATGGGATATTCCACTGGCACACCAGCCGAGATTCTCAACTCCTCTGTTCGAAACTCGGCGTTGCCTCCGGTCGACTTGGGTGCCATCTAGCAGGCATAATTGGCAGTGTCTGCAGCAGACACGTTTCTGCTAGGGCATGATGACCAGACTATGTGGATGGGGTCTTCAAATGCTGTGTAAGGACCCTGATTAGCAGATAGAGAGGCGCCTGTGCAGAATGCATGAGTGAAAAAGGGGTTCCGTAAAAGGGTGTTACTGTGTGCCTTGTGCCCATTGAAAAGCTGGGATAGGCTCCAGTGACCCTAATTGGATAAGCGGTTAAGGAAGTGAGTGAGTAATGTACTTTAGTGATCAGGCTTTAGAGCCCTGTTAATGTTAATGGTTGTTACACCTCTGCACAATAAATTTGGCAGTGTTATGTGTGTTAAGTACTGACAGTCAGATGTACAAAGGTGATGAGGCACAATTCAAATCTGCACAACCTGCATCGCAATTTACTCTCACATTGATGAAATATTAAAATGATTAAGGGTGTTCACATACTTTTGTCCATATATTGTGCAGTTGTGGGTGTATTTTAGATTAAAGCTGAACAACAAATGAAATAAATGAATAATACATGACAAATTATTATACATACACACACACACACACACATATACTGGATACATACTATATATATATATATATATATATATATACAGTGTATCACAAAAGTGAGTACACCCTCACATTTCTGCAGATATTTAAGTATATCTTTTCATGGGACAACACTGACAAAATGACACTTTGACACAATGAAAAGTAGTCTGTGTGCAGCTTATATAACAGTGTAAATTTATTCTTCCCTCAAAATAACTCAACATACAGCCATTAATGTCTAAACCACTGGCAACAAAAGTGAGTACACCCCTTAGTGAAAGTTCCTGAAGTGTCAATATTTTGTGTGGCCACCATTATTTCCCAGAACTGCCTTAACTCTCCTGGGCATGGAGTTTACCAGAGCTTCACAGGTTGCCACTGGAATGCTTTTCCACTCCTCCATGACGACATCACGGAGCTGGCGGATATTCGAGACTTTGCGCTCTTCCACCTTCCGCTTGAGGATGCCCCAAAGATGTTCTATTGGGTTTAGGTCTGGAGACATGCTTGGCCAGTCCATCACCTTTACCCTCAGCCTCTTCAATAAAGCAGTGGTCGTCTTAGAGGTGTGTTTGGGGTCATTATCATGCTGGAACACTGCCCTGCGACCCAGTTTCCGGAGGGAGGGGATCATGCTCTGCTTCAGTATTTCACAGTACATATTGGAGTTCATGTGTCCCTCAATGAAATGTAACTCCCCAACACCTGCTGCACTCATGCAGCCCCAGACCATGGCATTCCCACCACCATGCTTGACTGTAGGCATGACACACTTATCTTTGTACTCCTCACCTGATTGCCGCCACACATGCTTGAGACCATCTGAACCAAACAAATTAATCTTGGTCTCATCAGACCATAGGACATGGTTCCAGTAATCCATGTCCTTTGTTGACATGTCTTCAGCAAACTGTTTGCGGGCTTTCTTCTGAGAGACTTCAGAAGAGGCTTCCTTCTGGGGTGACAGCCATGCAGACCAATTTGATGTAGTGTGCGGCGTATGGTCTGAGCACTGACAGGCTGACCCCCCACCTTTTCAATCTCTGCAGCAATGCTGACAGCACTCCTGCGCCTATCTTTCAAAGACAGCAGTTGGATGTGACGCTGAGCACGTGCACTCAGCTTCTTTGGACGACCAACGTGAGGTCTGTTTTGAGTGGACCCTGCTCTTTTAAAACGCTGGATGATCTTGGCCACTGTGCTGCAGCTCAGTTTCAGGGTGTTGGCAATCTTCTTGTAGCCTTGGCCATCTTCATGTAGCGCAACAATTCGTCTTTTAAGATCCTCAGAGAGTTCTTTGCCATGAGGTGCCATGTTGGAACTTTCAGTGACCAGTATGAGAGAGTGTGAGAGCTGTACTACTAAATTGAACACACCTGCTCCCTATGCACACCTGAGACCTAGTAACACTAACAAATCACATGACATTTTTGAGGGAAAATGACAAGCAGTGCTCAATTTGGACATTTAGGGGTGTAGTCTCTTAGGGGTGTACTCACTTTTGTTGCCGGTGGTTTAGACATTAATGGCTGTATATTGAGTTATTTTGAGGGAAGAATAATCTTACACTGTTATATAAGCTGCACACAGACTACTTTTCATTGTGTCAAAGTGTCATTTTGTCAGTGTTGTCCCATGAAAAGATATACTTAAATATCTGCAGAAATGTGAGGGGTGTACTCACTTTTGTGATACACTGTATATATATATATATATATATATATATATATATATAATGTAAAAACATTAGTAAACCTCTGCTAACCAAACCGTTTCCTGGAACTCCATATTTGGTCGGTTGCACATGTTTAGAGGAAGTTGTTCTCTTACTGTACAAACATTTCCCAAATCCATGGCACATAATCAAGCCGGGGCGGCTTCCGCACAAATCCACGGGTATATGAGGCATTTCATACCCACAAACATGGGACATAAGCGGCACGTTCAAACATACACAAGCTACTGGTGAAATTTCCATCCACGTGTAACAAACATGTACATCATACCAGTGTAATGTGGTTTACGTTTATTATTAGGGTTTTCTTATAATGTGACAAAATCTGTTGGGTCAAAAATGACAAATATTTGGCAGTAATCCCCTGTTAATAGGCTTCAATGAGTTTCTGTCAAAATTGTCTCCAACTCATTGGTTGGAGTTCTGAAACCAGTTTTAATGTGTGCCTTGGATTCTGATGGAGCACCAAATTCCAAGTTGTAAGATAAAATAGATATATAGTGTATAAAATAGGGCTGGCTCGATACCACTTTTTCATGTCTGATACCGATACAGATACTGCAAATTGAGTATCTGCCAATACCGATACCAATCCGATACGTCATTTCTCCTCTCAAACAACTAAGCAGTAATAATACACGTCTCAATGCAGCATGGTTAAACCAGCTATCTAAATAACAACGCTCAGACTGTGTAACAGATATTCTAAATGAATAAATACAGAAGCTACAACATCACACTTATACACAACTGCTGTTTTTATTTTCACTTTTACACACAGAACATTTAGCAGCATTTTTGGTTTCACTTACGTTACGGCGTGTCCTCCAAAGTGTCTACAATTGGAAGACGTTGATGTCAATCACACTTGATGGACCAATTACAATTGATGCAGAGTTTGGTTGAGATTTTCTGTTAAAGTTCTGTCACGTTTTTAGATGATTAAGCCCTGCTGGATTTTGAAGAGGACGTCTGTGGCTAAATGGGAAACGGTGTGGTTTGTTTTATTTCATAACACTAATAGATTAATAGTTGAGGATGTGAGAGATCTATCATTTATAAAGCGGTTTTTATTGTGTTTAAACAGTGTTTAGATGTGTCAGTAGAGGATGATTTTTAATGTGTTTAAACTGTGTTTAGATGTGGTAGTAGTAGATGATTTTTATTGTGTTAAACAGTGTGTTTAGATGTGGTAGTAGTAGTAGTAGATGATTTTTATTGTGTTTAAACAGTGTGTTTAGATGTGGCAGTAGTAGATGATTTTTATTGTGTTTAAACAGTGTGTTTAGATGTGGCAGTAGTAGATGATTTTTATTGTGTTTAAACAGTGTGTTTAGATGTGGCAGTAGTAGATGATTTTTATTGTGTTAAACAGTGTGTTTAGATGTGGTAGTAGTAGTAGATGATTTTTATTGTGTTTAAACAGTGTGTTTAGATGTGGCAGTAGTAGATGATTTTTATTGTGTTTAAACAGTGTGTTTAGATGTGGCAGTAGTAGATGATTTTTATTGTGTTAAACAGTGTGTTTAGATGTGGTAGTAGTAGATGATTTTTATTGTGTTTAAACAGTGTGTTTAGATGTGGCAGTAGTAGATGATTTTTAATGTGTTTAAACAGTGTGTTTAGATGTGGTAGTAGTAGATGATTTTTATTGTGTTAAACAGTGTGTTTAGATGTGGTAGTAGTAGTAGATGATTTTTATTGTGTTTAAACAGTGTGTTTAGATGTGGCAGTAGTAGATGATTTTTATTGTGTTTAAACAGTGTGTTTAGATGTGGCAGTAGTAGATGATTTTTATTGTGTTTAAACAGTGTGTTTAGATGTGGCAGTAGTAGATGATTTTTATTGTGTTAAACAGTGTGTTTAGATGTGGTAGTAGTAGATGATTTTTATTGTGTTTAAACAGTGTGTTTAGATGTGGCAGTAGTAGATGATTTTTATTGTGTTTAAACAGTGTGTTTAGATGTGGCAGTAGTAGATTATTTTTATTGTGTTAAACAGTGTGTTTAGATGTGGTAGTAGTAGATGATTTTTATTGTGTTTAAACAGTGTGTTTAGATGTGGCAGTAGTAGATGATTTTTAATGTGTTTAAACAGTGTGTTTAGATGTGGTAGTAGTAGATGATTTTATTGTGTTAAACAGTGTGTTTAGATGTGGTAGTAGTAGTAGATGATTTTTATTGTGTTTAAACAGTGTGTTTAGATGTGGCAGTAGTAGATGATTTTTATTGTGTTTAAACAGTGTGTTTAGATGTGGCAGTAGTAGATGATTTTTAATGTGTTTAAACAGTGTGTTTAGATGTGGTAGTAGTAGATGATTTGTATTGTGTTTAAACAGTGTGTTTAGATGTGGCAGTAGTAGATGATTTTTAATGTGTTTAAACAGTGTGTTTAGATGTGGTAGTAGTAGATGATTTTTATTGTGTTAAACAGTGTGTTTAGATGTGGTAGTAGTAGTAGAAGATGATTTTTATTGTGTTTTAACAGTGTGTTTAGATGTGGCAGTAGTAGATAATTTTTATTGTGTTTAAACAGTGTGTTTAGATGTGGCAGTAGTAGATAATTTTTATTGTGTTTAAACAGTGTGTTTAGATGTGGCAGTAGTAGATAATTTTTATTGTGTTTAAACAATGTGTTTAGATGTGGCAGTATAGATAATTTTTATTGTGTTAAACAGTGTGTTTAGATGTGGCAGTAGTAGATGATTTTTTATGTGTTTAAACAGTGTGTTTAGATGTGGCAGTAGTAGATGATTTTTATTGTGTTTAAACAGTGTGTTTAGATGTGGCAGTAGTAGATAATTTTTATTGTGTTTAAACAGTGTGTTTAGATGTGGCAGTAGTAGATGATTTTTATTGTGTTAAACAGTGTGTTTAGATGTGGCAATAGTAGATGATTTTTATTGTGTTTAAACAGTGTGTTTAGATGTGGCAGTAGTAGATGATTTTTTTAAATGCTAAAAGTTGAAGTAGATCAGTGTGTTTTAATTTCTGAATGGCTGTTGCGGATGAGTTGTAGATCAGTGGCACATGTTCATGATGTCACGAAGATACACCTTGTTACGGCAGTTGTCGAGTGAGCTGGCAATAAACGGCGCTCTGTTGGAACGTATCTTCGTGTGTTTTTTGCTTTACACACAAACATTATTTACATTAAGTGTTATTTACATTAAGTAACAGTATCCGATTGGATTACGTTTTTTTTTGTCCCGATATCCGATCCAGGGATTTGGGACAATATCGAACCAATACCGATACAGAGTGTCGGATCGGTGCCAACCCTAGTATAAACCCTGCTTTACATTGTTTGTGCTACCAGTACCAAGCTTTTCTACAATCGTACAAACAACATCAGAAATATTTCCAAGCAGGCTTTTAATAAAAGTCATATTTTTAAATATAAAAATACAGCATTAATATCATTTCCAGTTTTAGTGTAAGTTCACAACAGTGCTCGACTTGTTTTTCACCTAAACCAGACATAGCTTTTCCGTTTCTCCTTATTTGGTTCCCTGCATGCGTTCGCAGGAAGTACTCGTACTGTACAAACATATATATGCCCATAATGGCACCTCATAATCACGAGCAGGACTGTGGCCAGACGATCCCACAGACATACCATATTACCGTCTGCCCAAAAGAGGCCACGGCGAGTCAGACAGAAAACTCTGGGTTACAGATGAACAGAGAGAGCTTTCTCTGTCCGGTTTACTGTTTACATCAGCAAGCTGAAGTGTGTTGTTGAGAAAGTCAGACCGGTGGTTTATTTGTGTAAAACATCTACAGTGATGGGTGCTTAAGAGGGCAGTGTGGGTGCTGCATGATGCCAGGTTCCTAGGGACCAAACGTCAGCTCTGTTTACTGTCTCTGAGAAGTTTCATGTCATGCTTTAATCTTTGAGGCCAAAGGTCAATAAAAATTGCCACTAATTTGCCACTGGGAGTGTGAGAGTGAGTGATGGGTGAGTGTGGTGTTTCTACCAATCAATAAGTGTTCCACTAAATATATTTTTGTTTATGCATTTTCGCCCCTTTTTCTCCCTTTTACATTTTCAGCATTTAGCAGACGCTTGTATCCAAAGCAACTTACACAGTGAGCGGAACACGATGAGTAATTGAGGGTTAAGGGCCGTGCTCAGGGACCCAACAGTGGCAACTTGGTGGTGGCTGGGCTTGAACCGGCAACCTTCTGTTTACCAGTCCAGTACCTTAACCACTGAGCTATCACTGGCCCTTTTAGTGTACTCAATTCCCCGATTGCGTCATGCTTCCTCTCCACCAATGCCGATCCCCGCTCTGATTGAGGAGATCGAAGCTAACCCACGCCCCCTCCGATACATAGGCAGCAGTCATATGCATTTTGTCACCTACGCTTTGACGAGTGCAATGCGGATCAGCACTGTGTACAGAGAGACACACCCTGACAGCACTCTTTCCTCGTCTCTGTGCAGGCGCCATCAATCAGCCAGCAGAGGCCGTAGTTGCATCAGTTATGAGAGTCCCTAATATCCCACCACTATATGAACAACAGGCCAATCATTGTTCATGTGGCCGCTCAGCTGAGACTCGATACAATTAGAGATCCCAGTGTGTGTTTTACTGCTGCACCACCTGAGTTGCAGTCTTCCACTAAATAACACTGATTATTGTTTTGGACAAATTATTTGGACTTCATTCCATTATCACTGAGTTACCTTGGGCAGGGTTGCCGGGTTGCTCCTCTAGGGCGCATTCACATGAGCTTTAATGGAACAATCATATGCGCTTCGCGCTTCGCTCACCTCTAGCCTCTGCGCAAACCGATGCTTTGCTCAGTGCTAACATCATCAAAGTGTGAATATGGGACAAATCTGCATTTGTGTGGAATAACCGTCAGATCCAGTGTTACAGCTCCACATGTATCTGTGTTTATCTAGATTTTCCTCAATGTTTCACTTTTCACTTTTAACTAAAACGCTTATCGTTAAAAATAAAGCTTAACGTGGTTTAATGTAGCAAAAGAAGGAGACAGGAGCACTAAACTTCTCTTCATTATTACTGCTCATAAGTTCCTCCACTAATCAAATTCCTCACTCGTTTAGTACAATAAGTCACATTAAGCTTTGTTCATTCTGCCTGAGTCACTTTTACTGCATCATATTAAACAGTTCGTCTCAATGGAGGCGCTTAGAAAAGGTCAGTGGCAAACTGGGTCAAAGTTCAATCAGGTTAACTTTGATCCCATCGCGTCAAAAGTGTAGTGGCAAGCTACGCAGCACCTCCTCACTCCATAGGAAACAATGGCTCAGTCAGTGTGAAAGTGGTTTTGCTGCTTCTCATGTGAATGCACCCTAATCAACCAATCTTGCCTGTGTAGACGAGTACGCAAAAATTCACACAGACTTACTCCAAAATCTGACTGGAGGCTGTTATAACCACAAAAGGGGGGCAACTCTATTTTAGTGCCCTCATGTTTGGAATAGGATATTAAACAAAGATGTCCACATACTATTAGCCACAAAGTTCCTGTCCATTCATTATAGGACAGGACAGGAAGTTACCGGTTACACAAGATTCATCAGTTCAAGTTTAGAGAGAACATGCAAACTCCACATAGAAAGGACCTAGACCGCTCCACCTGGGAATCGAACCCGCCCTTGTAAATGTAAATATAAATGATTTGACTGAAGCACAGATTTGTTTTGAGGGCACTGAGCAAACGAGAACTTTCTATTCATCTCTATTGCATTATTTCATATACCCTTAAGAACACAGGACATAGGGGTCACATTGAAGAGCCAACTTACCTACTGTCATGTTTTGGTCGATGGAGGGAAACAGAGGCGTCCAAAAAACAAAGAAACCAACAAAAAACGTTTGACGTACGGCGGGAACTAACCAGACTTTACATATACAATACCTGGTGTCATGGATCAAACCCAGAACCCTGTTGATGAGTTACACATCATCAACGCCCTGCTGCTGCAAAAACAGAAAGCTAAGCGGATGTATCCTCGACAGTCTTGCGTATGTTATTGCAGCAGTTCTGAAGCCAGACTCCCAGTGTTAGTGGTATTTTGTGGTTTTAACCTCAGACTGGTTTTTGTGGAAGTGAGTTTGGATTTATGGATTTTATTGTGTCTGGCATCTAAACCTCGCTATACATTCTGACCATAAGTCATGGAAATGTTTCAAGAAAGAGACGCTGTACTTAAATCCAACCATGTCCTTACATATTTACAGTTATTTTACTGTAAAAAAAACACACACACACACACACACACACGCACACACACAGAAACACAAACAAAATGTGGTTTAAAATATGTTTAAGCATAATCGTTCCCCACTGCACAAAAAGCGAAGTTCATAAAGACGTGGTTTGTTGGGTTTGCACAGAGCCCTGAATTCAACCCCACTTAATATATTAAACATAGTTAAAATGAATTCGAGTGCTGATTTCACAGGTCGTAATCGTTAAATAGTCACAAATTACCGGATGATGGGGCAGATCGAGCCTCGCCCAGAGGCGCCCAGGTGAAACGCTCAACCACAGAGAAAAGTAGGACTGTTAGATAAAAGAGAAAAGTTAAAACATGCCAGCTACTTTGTCTACAGGCACGTGGACTCGGCCCACATTATACTGATCCATCTGTGAGTTTCCACTCAAAAAGATGCCTGTGTTCTTGAGTTCATAATGAGAAAATGCAGGCATATTAGCCGGCAGAAACAATAGTTCAGGATTTCACATTGTCATTATAGTGATTAAGTGTAGATTGATTGTGTAGATTGGCAATTATGTGCATTTAGATTAAAATTTACAGCTCAACTGTGTGCAAGTCAAGAAGTATGAATACTTAAAAAAGTTCATTAACGCCACATCTTAAATTAGATTATTGACCGATAAAACACAAAAATGCACACATACTATTAGAATTTATTTATTTATTAGGATTTTAACATCATGCCTTACACATTTTGGTTACATTCATGACAGGACAGGTAATAACAGCTTACACAAGATTCATCAGTTCAAGTTTAATATCAAACACAGTCATGGACAATTTTGTATCTCTAATTCACCTCACTTGCACGTCTTTGTACTGTAGAAGGAAACCCACACAGACACAGGAAGAACATGCAAACTCCACATAGAATGGACTCACACCGCGCCACCTGGAGATTGAACCCAGGACCTTCTTGCTGTGAGGCCACAGTGCTACCCACCGAGCCACCTACTGTTAAAACATAATGTCATGTTTAATAAATCCTGATTTTCTTGTCGTATTTTTTATCTGATTAAATTAAAACAAGTTAACATTAAATCTGATTGTTCAGACATCTGACCTAAATGAGATGTTTTACTGTGTTGTTAGCTTGCATGACAGATTTTTAATTTTCAGAATTTAAAATAAGCCCAAATATTTGGCTCTATCTAGTGGAACTCAGAGGTTTTGTTTAACTGTGGACGTGTGTAAAAGACAACTTGTTTTTTCTTTAAAGATGTTTAGAGGTTAAAGTAATTATTTAAATTACACGAAATGTAAAAATGCTATTATATTATATGTTACAGTATATACTATTATATACTGCATTATATGTTTAATATACTGATGGCCTGTACAGTTCTGTCAGAATTACTACAAGATTGTCAAATGGCGACTAATTTGAGGTAATTGAGATAACCACAACTAACTGTAATCCTTATAATCTTTATTTTTATTTGGCAAAGTACATTATTAAGGCATTACTGTAGGTCTGAGCCATTAAACTATGGCTGTTAAGCACAGTAGTGTTTGAGGTATTTTTTTTTTTAGCATTTCAGTAGTTGCTTTGTAAATTAATGTATTAAAAATATACGTAATTGTTCAACCCTGATTCTACAAATGTTGGGACCGTAAAATGGTAAAATGTAAATAAAAACAGAAAGCAGTTATTTATATGCAGTATTTATCATATACAGACTACTACATAAGTTCATAATGTACTGCCTTCAGCACATTTAAAAAAAGTTGGGACTTTAAAAGTTGGGCACAATAAGATTTGGAAACACAGTGCAGGGATTGATTGAATTGAAAAATAAATTCCTCTATAGACTGTTTCAGCAAATTCTGAAAATGCTGTCTTAACTTCTTTATGCACTGTAAAAATGGTCCTCATAGTTTCTAAACTTCATTAGAAAATTGGGAGCAAACTTGTACTGCCAAGACAAGCAAGATATTCAACTAATATCCTCAAACTAGAAACATCCAGCAAGAAAAAAGTGGTGTTGATAAGTTTTGACTTAGCAGGGTGTCCAAACCTTTGCACATGCCTGAATTAATGTTTTATTATTTAATTTAATTGCAGTGTAATATAAATTGTGCATTTTAATTAGCAGTATAGTTATATTTTTGGCAAAATATATAATATAGCAAGGGATGCTCCACCCAAAGTTAACATTTGATCTCAGTCAGGACTCTCTTTCATTGGGACTGGGTTCTGATTGGGACTTTGTGCCCCCTGCAGCCTCCTTCCTGTAGCCGAGTGCCAGGATGTTTTCTTTGGTTGGTGGTGGTGGGAATCAGTGTGTTATTAGAAGAGATGAGCGGTGTGTATTAGAACAGCGACTCCTTCCCATCCCATCCAGACCTGAAATACTTATCAAGAGTTCTGGGCTGTTCTTCAGTTCCAGGTAAAGTTCTTTATAGGTTCTAATATCTGTGTTATAGATGTATAGATCGTGTTCCTTCAAACCTGTTGCTGATTAATGTGCCTCCTGCAGAAAAAAGAGATTGTTTTATCATAAACAGGTTCATTTTATTTTTAATGTAATAAAATATACTTTTATTAGTACACGTTTATTTATACCCCAGAAAAAAAACCTTAGACTTTTAAAACAGGTGAAAGCAACAGAAAGAAATAAATCTACTTCTGTCAGTGGTCTTTTCATGCACATTTCTGAGTTTTTACATCTTATTTTACAACTAAATACTATTTTTATTTCTGCTAAAGGATTTTAAGAAAAGCAAACAGTTTGTGATAAATGTAACAGTTAAGTGACCCATTAATAAGAAACATTGGTAGTTCTGAGTATAAACCTTTACTTTTAGGATTCATATCTGATTTCAGTTTTAGTAGGTAATTCAATTTATTCTGACATTTTTTTGTTTTAAAAATATTATTTTATTTGCAGTTTTGGATAACTATAATAACCTCACTGATCACGTCTATCTTCTGGCAGACAGTAGACATTTAAAAAGTTACAAATGATTCCTTGGACCTTGGAGAGTAAAAGCTATAGACTTAAAAATACAATGATTAACTGTCTTAATGCCAATAGACTATTTAAAAGGCATGTCAAATAAAGTTTACTTCTTTGTTTACTTGAAACCATTGAATAGCTGATTTGAATTGTTTACATGGTCAGATTAGAAATTAGAAGCTTTTTGACCATATTTGTAAAAATTATGTATAAATAAAAAGGTACAGAAAATAACCTAATACAAATAGTTAAATATGAAGGAGGATCTGTGATGCCTTGAGGCTTTTTTCACCAAAAGCCCTCAGAACATTGTTATATGTATATACAACATCATGGACTTCCCAAAGTTTTAAATAAAACAGTGTATTTTAGTTACTGATACATTGTTAGATCCTTCATTTACATTTTTGGCATTTAGCAGACACTTTTTATCCAAAGTATACAGTTTAAGCAATCCAGGGTTAAGGGCCTTGCTTAAGGGCCCAACATTGTCAACCTGGCAGTAGTGGGGTTTGAACCAGTGACCTTCTATTTACTAGTCCAGTACTTTAACCATTCGGCTACAACTGCCCTTTACGAATGTTAAGTGACAGTGGCTCAACAGTGGCTGCACTGCACGGGCTTCAAACCCACAATCTTCTGTTCAACAGCCCAAAGCTCGACCCACTAGGCTACCACTGTGATGAAAATATACTAAAATCCACAAAAAATTTATCAGCGGTTAGGGTACTAGACTAGTGATCAGAAGGTTGCCGGTTCAAGCCCCACATGCCAGGTTATCACTGTTGGGCTCCTGATCAAGGCCCTTAACCCTTGATTGTATTCAGTGATAATTGTGGATAAAAGCATCTGCTAAATGCTGCGAATGTAAATCCAATCTCATGTCCATACAAAGTAATAAATGCCAACTAGATTGAAATAGATTTAATTCTTGTAATATTTTTACTCCGGTTAAAAAAGATGCATTTTTTCCACCAAACCAGTGCATGACTGAGCTACTTCACCACAAAGACATTGTTGATTGTTCATGTTTGCCTATCTGAACAATGTCCCCATGTGGCCCCCATCTAGACACACATTGTCCTCTTTGACTGATCCAGCAGAGGTCCGCTGTCTCTCTGATCCAGTAGAGACGTTTGTGTGCACAGCCGTGTCTCTTTTTCCAGTCTGCTAGCTTCCGATGTTTGCTCTGCTCCTCTGGTTTGAAATGCCAATTCTGAGCGAGGTGGTTTTCCTTGGCATGTCGTCTTGACAACCTAGATGGTTTTGGTCCAGGGTTGGGATGGCGGACGGATGGTCGGCATGCTGATGAACACTGTTTGGTGTGAGAACAGCAGAGAGAACTTCACTTTGGTCACATTAGTACCAAATAATGAAGAAAACAAAGAAAACAAAGTACAAAATAGAAGTAACTACAAAAATATAGAAAAAATTAAGCTTAAAGTGAATTGAATAAGTAGAAGGGGTGTGTACATACTTTTGGCCGTATTATATACGAATATATACGAGCAGCTTTTTTGCTAGTAATACATAAAACATGATTTATTTCACAATTTTAAGTGTCATTTACAGCTACGTTTGGCTGGTAAAGTGCTAACTAAACATTCCTAAACAACTAGTTACAGTGTCTGTTCATACAGCTTATTTAAAATACCATAAAGCATTTATTATTAAGCCAATTAGTACAGCTTATACAGCAGTAGATTTACTCTCAGTATGCCATAACATGAAGTTGTTCAAGAATACGATACAATTTTATGAGGATGTAGAATCACCGTCATGTTTCTGACCTGCTTACAGGTATGAAGGTTTTTCTCCAGTGTCTCTTCCTGTTGGCATCGTTATCAGTGTCAGTAAGTAAAACAACACTTTCTATGATTGTATTTTGTTCATAGTGAGCCTTTTGACCTCCCTTGTGTGCCTTAAAGATGCCCGGCTAGGTTAATAGCACAGCTGAGATTCTAAACTGTGAGCTTTAGCTGTCCACAGTGGTGGACTGGTGTGGTGGCATCCTGAGGAGCGCAGCAAGGCGCATGAATTAGGCATGAATGAATGAATGAATGAGCAATGCTGGCATACAATGGACAGGTCTGTGAGAGTTACACAGTTAAACAAGTTACATAATGCATTTCACTTGTAATAATCCCACTGTAAAAGTGATTTGGCACTTTTTAAATAAGAAGTTGCAGTTTTGTATGGCTGTGATGGACTGGCGCCCGGTCCAGGATCTTACTGTGTGCCTTGCGCCCATTGAAAAGCTGGGATAAGCTCCAGCACCCCCCATGACCCTGATTGGATAAGCGGTTAAGACAGTGAGTGAGTGAGAGAGTGAGTTTTGTATGGTTTACAATGTTTAAAATAAGTTCCAGTGCAAGCAATATGGGCATTAGTGTTTAAGGTATTGGACTAGCAATCAGAAGGGCGCTGGTTCAAGCCTCACCACTATCAGGTTGCACTGTTGGGCCCTTGAGCAAGGCCCTTAAACAATATACTTTTACAGTACTGTTAGTTGCTTTAGATTAAAGCTTTGAAGTAATTCATTATTTGTTGTCTAGGAGGGTAAGACGGCACAGATTAATGAGGGCAAATATTCCATTCTGCCAACTTTCCTCCCATTCGAGGCAAGCAGTCGAGAACCAGACGATGAAAACATGAACAAAGAGACCTCAGATGATGGAGAGCTAGCAGAGCAATTAATCTCAGGAGCTCCAGACGTATCTGATGAAGATCAGCGAAGAACTGCTGTTCTTTTAAGTGAAGAGGCGCTTACTGAACTTCTACAGGATGTGGAGGAAGACAATGAAGATGATGGTCAAGACAAACAAAAGGTGACAGGATTAATAACGGAGACGAGGGTTTCTCAAAAGGAAGAACAGTGGGAGCAACCAAAAGAACAAGTCGTAAGCAGTACTGATTTAGAAATACCTTTGGATTTACAATATGATTCTAATAGTGAGGCAACAGATGCTTTTCAAAGTGAGTTTAAGGAAAATGTTCCACTGTCTGTCCAGGTTTTGGTGGGTCATAAAGACACAAAAATGGATGCAAACAAATCTCTGGAGGACGTTCTTCCCACAGCCATGATGGACTATGATTATCAACAGTCCAACCAAGACCCAGAGGATCCCAAAGATGAAATCCAAGAAACTCCAGCAGACCCAACGGTTCCGACGTATCCACAATGGTCTTTAAACGACCCGAACAATGTAGGTGAAGACCGAGACAAAGGGAACAAAGAATCAGAGCTCCAAGATGACAGAAATAGTACAGAACTGGTAGAAAAACAAACAGAGGAGATAAAAAATGAAAGCACCATTGATGCTAAGAGCAAGGACAAGAAGAAAAGAAAGAGACACCATCTGATAAAGGTGCAGAATGACCAGGTCCCCACAGAGGATGGTCAACACCAAGATCTTGAGATAAAGGCAGATATCACAGTCAACACAGCAGAAACGACACACAGGAAAAGAAAGAATTGGAAATGGGTAAGCATGTCATCCTTATGTATTATGGACAAATTACTTTTAAGATTTTATATCCATTGTTTTTTTTTTTCATTAAGCTGTTGTCAATACCCTTGATCACACAACATCTAACTAATCAGGAAGGGTGAGGACTGGACCAACTCCCAATCTAGTCATATCCAATTATCCGATTGCATTTCGCTACCTCTCCTGCTGCAGACCTCCACTCCTGGCCGCTTCTTTTCACCTGCACAAGGTGGGTTCAAATGGAGATCCGTATCGTGCACAGAGAGTCACGCACCAATTCCTGTTATCTCTGCAAGTACCATCGATCAGCCAGCAGAGGTCGTAATTGCAGCACTTCAACCCGTGAATACGCCAAATGTTGTCCAGACCAAGACCTCTGTTTGTTTTGCCCCATTCACAATGTACAGGATGGTAAGAGAGGCAAAAAATCACCTTGGTGGTCAACTATTATCAGACGTCGCTCTGTCCCGAATGATTATTTATAAGGCTTTCCTCTTATCAACCACAAACACAAGAGCCTGGAGTTTGCTAAATGGAGGCACCATTGATCAGCCAGCAGAGTTCGTAATTGCAGCACTTGAACCCGTGAACAATTCACTTGTTGTCCATATAGGCATTCGTTAGTGGTGCCAGAGGCCAGAGGCATTCCATTAAACATTTTTTGAAATACTGTGTCCACTCACTGTCCACTCTATTAGACACTCCTACCTAGTTGCTCCACCTTGTAGATGTAAAGTCAGAGACGATCGCTCATCTATTGCTGCTGTGTGAGTTGGTCATCTTCAGACCTTTATCAGTTGTCGCAGGACGCTGCCCACAGGGCGCTGTTGGCTGGATATTTTTGGTTGGTGGACTATTCTCAGTCCAGCAGTGACAGTGAGGTGTTTAAAAACTCCAGCAGTGCTGCTGTGTCTGATCCACTCATACCAGCACAACACACACTAACACACCACCACCATCAGTGTCACTGCAGTGCTGAGAATGATCTACCACCTAAATAATACCTGCTCTGTGGTGGTCCTGTGGGGGTCCTGACCATTGAAGAACAGCATGAAAGGGGGGTAACAAAACATGCAGAGAAACATATGGACTACAGTCAGTAATTGTAGAACTACAAAGTACTTCTATATGGTAAGTGGAGCTGATAAAATCGTCAGTGAGGTGGTTTTAATGTTATGGCTGATCGGTGTATATTTAATTGTAAAGTTTATGCTCTTATATCGTTCTACATGCATTTTTTCTGCTGCTCTCCACAGACTTCTCTATTAGGTCTGAACCCAGTGCAGATCAGAGCTGCGATGGATCTTTTCCCCAGAATCAGACCCACATCACAAACCAAACACAGAGCCGGAATCGATGGACAGGCAGCTCCGAATGGTGAGTGATTTCCGGACTGATCAGGAATCTGCTGAGCTCGAGTTTCTTTATTACACCAACACACACTATCACAGAAGAGCGAGCAGCTAGCCAAACAAACCGCTTGCCATCTCAGCTACTGGGCTTATGGAGGCATTAGGATGGGATTAAGTTCTGCCTAAACTGAAGAATGTACAGTCTTTATATAAAGTCCCCTCAACAAATATTGGCACCACTGGTAGAACTGAGTAAAGCAAGATATAGGAAATTATACTTTAGATAAATTAACTTAATCTACTGAAATAATGAGAAAAATCCAACATGTATTATCAAGAAATTATTATTTTTAACAAAACACACATGCAGCTATTATTGACACCCCTAAAAATCTATTGGGGTGTACACAGATTAGCCATAACATTAAAACCACCTCCTTGTTTCTACACTCACTGTCCATTTTATCAGCTCCACTTATCATATAGAAGAGCTTTGTAGTTCTACAATTACTGACTGTAGTCCATCTGTTTCTCTACATAGCCTGCTTTCACCCTGTTCTTCAATGGTCAGGAGCCCCACAGGACCACCACAGAGCAGGTATTATTTAGGTGTTGGGTCATTCTCAGCAATCTTAACATAAGAGTCTGGAGTTTGCTAAATGCCACTGGGACTGGAACCATGTTCAATAATCAGAGGAAATAAAAATTGAGCTTCTTGGCAACAAACACTCAAGGTGGGATTAGTTTAAAAAGATGAATGACCACTCGGAAGAAGCTCACATGAGCTGTTTAGTATGGTGGAGGGTCTGTGATGTTGTGGGGCTGTTCCTCCAAAAGCCCTTGGAATCATGGACTCCATAAATACCATGACAGTTTAATTCAAGAAACTAAAAACAGGCTGATCTTCCAGCCAAAACACGTGTCCAGATCAACATCAAAAACGGTTCCCTAGACTCAAAATCAAAAGCAAATACTTTCCGTGTAAGTCCATAAAACGTTTCTTTATTTTTTGTTTAGATCCGTGTAGAAATGTCCACTGTAAAAGAGGAAAAACGTGTGAGCTGAAGGATGAAAAAACGCCCGTCTGTGTTTGTCAGGAACCTGCAGATTGTTCTTCAAGTCTTGGAAAGTTTGACCAGGTGAGTACAGAGGTTTAACCACAGGATGCATTATATATACACCGATCAGCCATAACATTAAAACCACCTCCTTGTTTCTACACTCACTGTCCATTTCATCAGCTCCACTTATCATATAGAAGCACTTTGTACATATCTTTTTTAGCCTGCTTTCACCCTGTTCTTCAATGGTCAGGACCCCCACAGGACCACCACAGAGCAGGTATTATTTGGGTGGTGGATCATTCTCAGCACTGCAGTGTCACTGACATGGTGGTGGTGTGTTAGTGTGTGTTGTGCTGGTATGAGTGGATAAGACACAGCAGCACTGCTGGAGTTTTTAAACACCTCACTGTCACTGCTGGACTCAAAATAGTCCACCAACCAAAAATATCCAGCCAACAGTGGTGACCACTGATGAAGGTCTAGAAGATGACCGACTCAAACAGCAGCAATAGATGAGCGATCGTCTCCGACTTTACATCTACAAGGTGGACCAACTAGGAATGAGTGTCTAATAGAGTGGACAGTGAGTGGACATGGTATTTAAAAACTCCAGCAGCGCTGCTGTGTCTGATCCACTCATACCAGCACAACACACACTAACACACCACCACCATGTCAGTGTCACTGCAGTGCTGAGAATCATCCACCACCTAAATAATACCTGCTCTGTGGTGGTCCTGTGGAGGTCCTGACCATTGAAGAACAGCATGAAAGGGGGCTAACAAAGCATGCAGAGAAACAGATGGACTACAGTCAGTAATTGTAGAACTACAAAGTGCTTCTATATGGTAAGTGGATCTGATAAAATGGACAGTGAGTGTAGAAACAAGGAGGTGGTTTTAATGTTACGGCTGATCGGTGTATAATTTGCACAAATATGGACATATGTAAAAAGCTTTTCCAGAAGAGAGAGAGCTCTCAAAGCTGAAAAGAGCGAGTGGGACTCCAAATTAATGCCCGTGGTTTTGTAATGGCACGTCCAACAAGCTCACGCTAATTGAAATCATTTGCTGTATGAATTATGATTAGCCTACATTTACATTTGACAAAGCGGTGAAATTCGTACATTAATGGCACAAACCATGTGATCAAAAATTCATGTTCAACACTTAAAAATCCTTCCACATGAAAAGTCATCCCGTCCTGTAAGCCTTTATTTAGTTATTCATTCTTTAAGAGCTTATATAATATTCTGTATTGCCGGGTGCCATGGAGCTGAAGGGCTGCATGTAGTGCTTGAGGATTTACCTAATTTTAACTATAAGCTGAGATCTATGGTCCAAGTTTTACTCTAGATTAAAAAGTAAGGCCACTGTGTTTCTGTACATGACATGAGCATAACAGTGTTTACAGTACTGTGACAGTTAGTCTGAGCAACTTAGGGTTAAAAGCCTTGCTCAAGGGCCCAACAGCAGCAACCTGGCAGTGCTGGGGCTTGAACCAGCGACCTTCTGATTACTAGTCCACTATCTTAAGCTCTAGGCTAATTTAAGCATTTGAGGACTAAGGTGGGAGTTAACTCGGTGGCAGTTGGGCTTGAACCAGCAACCTTCCGATTAATAGTCCAACAGCTTAACCACCAGGCTACCACTGTTTACGTTTTTATAATGTCGTGTGCTGCTGACTGGTCCACATTTGAATTTATTTTGAACCTCACAGCAAGAAGGTCCTGGGTTTGATCCCCAGGCGGGGCGGTCCGGGTCCTTTATGTGCGGAGTTTGCATGTTCTCCCCGTGTCTGTGTGGGTTTCCTCCGTCAGGTTAATTGGAGACACTGAATTGCCCTATAGGTGTGTGTGTGTGTGTGTGTGTGCCCTGCGATGGACTGGCGCCCCGTCCAGGGTGTTACTGTGTGCCTTGCGCCCATTGAAAAGCTGGGCTAGGCTCCAGCACCCCCCCGCGGCCCTGATTGGATAAGCGGTAAAGAAAGTGAGTGAGTGAGTAAATCTATTATTTATCGGCAATTAAATGCTTCCAGCTTTGCAGCAACAGTTTAGGGCCACAAATCCCCACATACATACTTCAAAGCCTTATGAGAAGCCCTCCTACAACAGTGGCTGTTGTTAATACTGAAGATCACCTGTAGGTCACTTTATTTTACAACTATTTGTTTTTTAAACAGGATGTCCAAGCAGCTCATGGTCAGGTGTCCGAATACTTTTGTGTTGTAGGTTTGTGGAACTGATAACCGGACGTACGATTCGTCCTGCCAGCTGTTCGCCACCAAGTGCAGCCTCGATGGCAGCAAAAAAGGACACAGACTGCATCTTGACTACGCCGGTTCTTGCAAATGTAAGCTAACCTGTTTTTAATCTACAAACTTGATTATTTGTGGTGTAATAAGAGTAGCCAAAACCACTCAGTTTTTTACTCAAGTAATAACTAGTCTTCTTTAACCAGTTGACTTTTTGTTGGGACATTTTTAAGACAACACATCTCAGATCCTAAATGTCAAATGTCAAAACCAATCTAAAATGCTCCTCGTCTTCTTTCCCCTGCCTTAAAACATAACTGTTACACCTACATTAATGTTCCCCAATTATTGGATAAACGCGGCGGCTCCAAAGACACAAAAACTAGACGCAAATGCAGAGGATTTCAGGTGCGCTGGGAGTTCACAGGGAAGTGGGTATGTTTAATTTAAGGAAGTATATTAATCTTCTCATTAGGATTATTAAGTGGTGAGTGAAATTGGCACTGTTGACGACAGATCATTAATCCCTCAAATAAAAAGGAAGTGGAATTATTATAAATCAGGAAGCTCTGTTATTTTTTTATTAGTTTTATTACAAAAGAGTCCCTGACCCCATGTTTGCATATTTTTACTACATCTGGCCTCCAACAAGAAAAGTTTGGACACCCCTGATTTTCACAATCCTCAGTTCATTATCCACAGCTGGTCATGCTCTGTATGTAAGTAGATGTGTTTGTATGTTTTTCAGTTATTCCACCATGTGCTGAGGCGGAGCTGGTACAGTTTCCACTGCGTATGAGGGACTGGTTAAAGAACGTCCTGCTGCAGCTCAACCAACAGGATCTCCTAACAGCCAAGCAGAGATTCAAAGTGCTGATTAATCCTATTAAATCCTATTACAGCTTTCTATTCAGACGTGGGAAAATGTTATTTACACTGATTTTGTCCATTTTATCAGCTCCACTTACCATATAGAAGCACTTTGTAGTTCTACAATTACTGACTGTAGTCCACTGTTTCTCTGTGTGCTTTGTTAGACCCCTTTCACCCTGTTCTTCAATGGTCAGGACCCCCACAGGATCACTACAGAGCAGGTATTATTTAGGTGGTGGATCATTCTCAGCACTGCAGTGACACTGACATGGTGGTGGTGTGTTAGTGTGTGTTGTGCTGGTATGAGTGGATCAGACACATGCTGGAGTTTTTAAACACCTTACTGTCACTGCTGGACTGAGAATCGTCCACCAACCAAAAATATCCAGCCAACAGCGACCCGTGGGCAGCGTCCTGTGACCACTGATGAAGGTCTAGAAGATGACTCAAACAGCAGCAATAGATGAGCGATCGTCTCTGACTTTACATCTACAAGGTGGACCAACTAGGTAGGAGTGTCTAATAGAGTGGACAGTGAGTGGACACGGTATTTACAAACTCCAGCATTGAAGAACAGCATGAAAGGGGGCTAACAAAGCATGCAGAGAAACAGATGGACTACAGTCAGTAATTGTAGAACTACAAAGTGCTTCTATATGGTAAGTGGAGCTGATAAAATGGACAGTGAGCGTAGAAACAAGGTGGTTTTAATGTTATCGCTGATCGGTGTATCTGAATTGTGTGTGTCCCTGTTAGGTCCAGAAGATATATGAGAGTGAGAGGAATCTCCATGTAGGTGATCAACCTGCAGAGCTGTTAGCTCTGAACTTTGAGAAGAACTACCACATGTACATCTACCCAGTGCACTGGCAGTTCGCACAACTGGACCAGCATCCATCAGACAGGTACATTGTACTGTGTAGGGACTTAAATGTTTATTGCTTGCCTTTCATTCACAGTGGTCATCTAACGGCTCCTGTTTTTCAGGTTCTTGTCTCACTCTGAGCTCGCTCCTCTTCGTGCTCCTCTGGTTCCCCTGGAGCACTGCGCTTCGGTGTTTTTCTACCAATGTGATGCAGACGAGGACAAGCTGCTGTCGTTTAGAGAGTGGTGTCATTGTTTCAGCATCAAGGATGGTAAGAGAAGATCAAACTGCTTAACCTGCCTAAGCCTCCTGCGATCTTTAAATTTACATACAGCTTCTACCTTTGGGGTCAATTTCACACCAGCGACTTAAACCTTCATGATTATAATTAAAATTGTAATCCAAGTTTGTGTCAGGTACTTTATATTTTGTTCTTGACTACCTAAATAGCCCTTTAAAAAAAACATACCTCCACCCACCCTTATATATTTTCCATACCCAAAATAAACAGTAGCGTGATGGAGAGGTTTAACCTCATATACACGGAGGGTTAAAAACTGTTTACAGATCCCGTCAGCTGTTCTCGGCTTTATTACTTACGGCTCAGAGATGTCAGACAGGGTGAGCAGTGACCAATCTGTCGAGGGCTGAAATTTCATTTCCACTCCGGTGCTGTCCACTTATAAGGCATGGAAAAACAAACAGAGCAAAGAATTGTGGGACAACAATATAAACAGTGTGGGATATAGGAATGTCAAGAGCTGCAGCTGAGCTGAGTTAGCTCCAGATATATTATTACCCTGGGTAACAAAACATCAAATTAATCAAAGTTTATTTATCATATTCATACATGGTATAACTGACAGTAAAATGCTTTGGTAAGTGCTTGGCCACATAAGTAATTAAGTAAAAAGAAAATTTGTCTGTCTGTCTGTCCGTCCGTCCGTCCGTCTCTCTATCCACCCACTCGTCTGTCTGTCTGTCTGTCTGTCTGTCTGTCTGTCTGTCTGTCTGTCTGTCCGTCCGTCCGTCCGCCTGCCGGGATGGATGTACAAATGTAAACATAATGGTGTACAAAACAGTGGAAGTATTGATTGTTTACACACACATGTATCGGTATGTGTTACGATAGTCCTAGTTGCTATTATGTTTGAGGGCCCGAATAGCTTGCAGTAAAAAAGCTCCTTCTCATCCTTTCTGTGTTGGTCTTCAGGGAGCAAAATCGCTTCCCTGACCGCAACAAAGAAAAAAGTTAATTATTGGGATGGTTGGAGTCCTTCACTTTCCTCTGGGCCTTGGACCACCATCTTTAGGCTGCAGGTCAGGGACCTTGATCCGGACGATGCACTCAGCTGATCGCACCACCCTCTGTCCTGGATAACTATATAAATAAAAATGTCTCTATGGTCGGTTAGTTTTATGTTATTCTTAAACTAACTGAATAAATATAAAATATAAAGTGAATTTATTTAATTAAGAAAAACACATTTTTGGCACCTTTCCATTTAGTACTTTGTACAACCTCTATTTGCCAACATGACACCACAGTTCTATTATATACTTTACATATTTTTTTTTAAATTTTGTCCACATTTTGAACTTAAAATATGTAGTAGATGCTAAACCCCCTATCATTGTACATTATATTCACTGCACCTAAGTTAATAATTGATTTCTCTCTTTTCTTCTTGATTTAACACCCACAGAGGACATGGACACAAATCTACTGTTCTGATGCTCTGAAGTCTCAAAGAGTCTCAACAAAAAGTCTCGACAAAGTGTCTCAAAGAGGAGGAACACATCTGGAGGTAGTAGAACAAATATGATGGTCAGCTTTTGGATACAATTCTTCAGAAAAATGTCAGCTGTACACTGTTACTTGTTTTGTTCCAGTATATAGATTAAGATGTTTTGTCTGTAGCTACGTAATAAAGAACATAAAAAATAAAATTGTGATTTTTCTTGACCATGAAAAGCAAAAAGTTGTTTTTTTATCAAGTAATAAATGCTAAATAATATAAATGTAATTCGTTCATTAATATTTACAAATGGGTCACTGTGTCAATTTTTATTATTATTATTTGACCAGCATTTATTGTCATTATTTCAAAACAGCAGTTTTATTAATTTTTATAGGTTAATATTTATATGGTGGGGCCCAATCAAAATTACACTAGAAGATGAGATAATACTTAAAATATCAAGATTTATCTTTATTCATACATGGCATAATTACTGGGTGGAAAGAAATAAAGACTGCACATGCTGTCGAGACATTTTGGTGGCACATGTTCACTTATCCTCTTGGCAAAAAAGATGTGCAAATCAAAACAGTTATTCTGACTAATCACCTAATTGATATGATGAGACATTCTATTATTATTCTTTAGGATGATTATTTCTCCATTCATGGGGCAGGAGGGGTCAGTAAAAAGTTTTTCCACACCATGATCTGTTTATATTCCTGCAATCGAACACAACCACGCTATAAACTACCAATAAAATCTAAATCCAATACAAGGTTCTGTGGAATGAATTTAATATTCCGTTTCTCCTCTCAGGTATGTTCTAATGTGAAAAGTAGATGGCAGTATTGGCCTGTAAGTATTGCCCTTGTGTTTTCCTTCAGCCTGTAGATGGCAATGTTGTTTTTTCGGCTAAACTTTTTCGGTCCATATTACTGCAGGGTACTAATTTATTTACACTTATCTCTCCTCTGCCAAGGATGTTATTAGCATTAATTAATCAATCAGCTATTTACTTGCCTTTCCCCTCTACATGTTCTTACCCCCTCAGCTCAATGCCCTGTTCGTGTCCCAGACTTTACCTCTCGTGGGTCAAACACCTTTTTTTTTCCCCTGTGCTGCGCTAGTTTTGCAGAGCCGGCGGTCTTCTCTAATGGGATTTAATGTCTGGAGAAACATTTAAGGGATTTTGATCCCTTGATTTTGAAGCTCCGTAGAAGCATAGTTTTAAAGGACAGGCCTGATTAGTGCTCTGTCAATGGTGGAGTGGCTCACTATATCACACATATGATGCTGTTTGGGACACAACCAGGAATTCACTGCTTTGTTAGCCCCCTTTCATGCTGTTCTTCAATGGTCAGGACCCCCACAGAGCAGGTATTATTTGTGTGGTGGATCATTCTCAGCACTGCAGTGACACTGACATGGTGGTGGTGTGTTAGTGTGTGTTGTGCTGGTATGAGTGGATCAGACACAGCAGCGCTGCTGGAGTTTTTAAACACCTCACTGTTACTGCTGGACTAAGAATAGTCCACCAACCAAAAATATCCAGCCAGCAGCGCCCCGTGGGCAGCATCCTGTGACCACTGATGGTCTGCAATAGATGAGCAGCAATAGATGAGCGATCGTCTCTGACTTTACATCTACAAGGTGGACCAACTAGGTAGGAGTGTCTAATAGAGTGGACAGTGAGTGGACGTGGTATTTAAAAACTCCAGCAGCGTTGCTGTGTCTGATCCACTCATACCAGCACAACACACACTAACACACCACCACCATGTCAGTGTCACTGCAGTGCTGAGAATCATCCACCACCTAAATAATACCTGCTCTGTGGTGGTCATGTGGGGGTCCTGACCATTGAAGAACAGCATGAAAGGAGGTTAAAAAAGTACAGTACAGGCCAAAAGTTTGGACACACCTTCTCATTCCTGTGGTTTTTCTTAATTTTTTTTAAATTTTCTACATTGTAGATTAATACTAAAGACATCCAAACTATGAAGGAACACATATGGAATTATGTAGTAAACAAAAAAGTGTTAAACAAACCAGAATATGTTTTATATTTTAGATTCTTCAAAGTAGCCATCTTTTGCTTTAATGACAGATTTGCACACTCTTTGAAATTTTCTCAACCAGCTTTATTAGGTTTCCACCTGGAATGGTTTTCAATGAATGTTTGTGCCTTGTCTAGAGTGAATTTTTGGAATTTGTTGCTTTTTTAATGTGTTTGAGACCATCAGTTGGGTTGTGCAGAGGTAGAGTTGGTAAAATATAAAACATATTCTGGTTTGTTTAACACTTTTTGGTTCACTACATAATTCTTCATAGTTTGGATGTCTTCAGTATTAATCTACAATGTAGAAAATAAAAATAATCAAGAAAAAACATTGAAGAGAAGGTGTGTCCAAACTTTTGGCTGGTGTGTCCAAACTTTTGGCCTGTACTGTATGTAGAGAAACAGATGGACTACAGCCAGTAATTGTAGAACTACAAAGTGCATCTATATGGTAAGTTGAGCTGATAAAATGGACAGTGAGTGTAGAAACAAGGAGGTGGTTTTAATGTTATGGCTGATCAGTGTATTTAGCTTTCATAACAGAATTTTAACACTCACTATATTGCCACTTAAAACACATGTTGGAGTGAAAAAAACTTCATTATTTATTCCATATCATTCATTTTCTTTGGGATGCTCAGCAAGTGTACGGTCAGCTGTCCTCTTACTCATGGCCATGTAATCTATAACGCTCTGTAATGCACTAACGGTGTTACTGCCCCCCACACTGCTTCACTGGCTGAGGAAATAAATCGATTGATTTTACAAAGAGGTCCTACCCTCCTTGTTTCTACCACAGAACAATCTACTGCATTTATAGACAATATAAATTACTCAGTAATTCTGCATTCTATTCTTTTGTCTGTATCTGCAGTCTGTCCACGTTTACTCATCATACAGTATGATCAGTGTTGGACCAAAACCGTACTAAGGTGTGTTCTAATCTAATTACGTCCAAGACAATTCTTCCGGAGTCGCTGTCTATAACTGGCTTATGTACAGCTTGTAAATTGATTTTTACTTCTTTGTTTAGCCGCTACAAAAGCAAGGTTAAACTGCAATAAAATAAATAAACTAAAATAAAATTAGGATCCAGTTTAATCAAACACGACGTAGAATGGGTTCCACACAACAACGTGGATGCTGGAGATGTGGGTTTGATTCAAACATTTAACCCTGTACTAACTTTTTTATTTTACTACCACCACTGTAAAAAACATGCAGAAGGTGGACTGGCTGCTTTGTGTGAGTGTGTTGTGTTTGATGTCCTGCAAACAGTTTACTAAGTATTACCAGCACGGATAGAACAGGTACATGAGAAAGCATTTCTGTTGGCAGATTACTAAAATACACACAAACCCTGTTTTTAGAAAAGTTGGGACGTTTAAAATGGAAAAAAATAACATACAAAAGTACAAATAAAAGATTTGTTACAATGTCTAGGAAGGAAAGCAGAACACAAGCACAGAGGATATACCCTCATCAGCCATAACATTAAAACCACCACCTTGTTTCCACTCTCACTGTCCATTTTATCAGCTCCACTTACCATATAGAAGCACTTTGTAGTTCTACAATTACTGACTGTAGTACATCTGTTTCTCTGCATGCTTTGTTAGCCCCCTTTCATGCTGTTCTCCAACGGTCAGGACCCCCACAGGACCCCCACAGAGCAGGTATTATTTGGGTGGTGGATGATTCTCAGCACTGCAGTGACACTGACATGGTGGTGGTGTGTTGTGCTGGTATGAGTGGATCAGACACAGCAGCGCTGCTGGAGTTTTTAAGTACCGTGCCCACTCACTGTCCACTCTATTAGACACTCCTACCTAGTTGGTCCACCTTGTAGATGTAAAGTCAGAGACGATCGCTCATCTATTGCTGCTGTTTGAGTCGCTCATCTTCTAGACCTTCATCAGTGGTCACACAACGCTGCTCACGGGGCGCTGTTGGCTGGATATTTTTGGTTGGTGGACTATTCTCAGTCCAGCAGTGACAGTGAGGTGTTTAAAAACTCCATCAGCGCTG
The DNA here is from genome assembly GCF_030014385.1 of Trichomycterus rosablanca. Taxonomy (NCBI): domain Eukaryota; kingdom Metazoa; phylum Chordata; class Actinopteri; order Siluriformes; family Trichomycteridae; genus Trichomycterus; species Trichomycterus rosablanca. The sequence goes on along the minus strand of NC_085992.1, from coordinate 4,147,985 downwards.
CTGTGTCTGATCCACTCATACCAGCACAACACACACTAACACACCACCACCATGTCAGTGTCACTGCAGCGCTGAGAATGATCCACCACCTAAATAATACCTGCTCTGTGGTGGTCCTGTGGGGGTCCTGACCAGCATGAAGAACAGCATGAAAGGGGGCCAACAAAGTATGCAGAGAAACAGATGGACTACAGTCAGTAATTGTAGAACTACAAAGTGCTTCTATATGGTAAGTAGAGCTGATAAAATGGACAGTGAGTGTAGAAACAAGGAGGTGGTTTTAATGTTATGGCTGATTGGTGTATTTACACAAGGACAAGGAAACGAATTCTTACGCTAACTAATTAAGCAGTTGAGGGTTAAGGGCCTTACTCATGGGCCCAACTATGGCAAACTAGCAGTGAAAGACTTGAACCACCAACCTTTTAATTACTAGCCCAGTACGTTAACCACTGGGCTACAACTGCCCTATAGTGTAGCTATTGCTAAATTCTAACTAGATTATAATGCTAACCCTGTATACACAGAACAGATTCCTAGACTACTCTATTACCTAAACTAGAAAAAAAATTAAGAATGCTAATACCTATGCTAAGATAATGGCTAACAGCTAACACAAACAAAGAAACAAGGCACGACTCATGGACTAAATACTGACCAAACAAGGACAAAGACTAAACTAAACCTAGGTGCATGAATCAATATGAATCACTACAACAGGACAGACACACAAGGGTACTTTATACCCTTGGTAATAATTAGAAACACCAGGAACAGCTGAGGCTCATGGACTTGAGGGTAAATCAGCAAGCAGAGGCGGAATGTTACTTAATTTTTTGGAGACACTTTGGGTCAATCTCAAGTTTAACTGCTGCTCAGGCTGTGGTCGGTCCTTTTCCTCCCTTACCTGTCGACTACATGTGCTACCACATTGGTTTCTAGCAGTTTTCCTTGGAATAAATACACACAGACAAATATGAAATAAATGTTAACAGATCCTAATCTTCTATCTAAAAATAAACTAACAAAATATGCAGGGATTTTTAACGATTACTGCCACTAAGTGTGATCATGCCCTGTGGTGGATCCGGAGTTTGTTCCTGCCCGGCCCTTGTCCTCAAAGACGTCTCCACGTATTTGCTGTAAAGTCACAGTATTTACCAATAATTGAGCACCAGATGAAGGTACAGCTGTAGATTCAGTTTGGTAAATAGATGTTAATTGAATCCGGTTCAGCAGGGGGACGTATGCAGTAGTGATTGGAATAAATAATTACTTTGGAGCTTAAACTGCCTGTTTGTGATTCAGGTAGTTTATTCAGATCGAGTTAAACATCTGATTACATGACACAGAGCTGTTTAGACTTTCAGAGACATTTAAAAGAAATTCTACCCTGTTTATCTATTTATCATCTTTGTGATTATACAGTATAAGCAAAGAGTGCATTTTAAAATCAACACTTCACGTTGAGGGATTACAGTATGCCAACACATTTAGACTTGCAGTTTATGGAAGTCTGAGGCTATTTTATAACCTAGCACTGTTGTTTTGGACCCAAGTCCATTTTGATCAGCAGTTTTTAACCATCTAATTGCAGGCATCATTTGCTTCAGTCAGGGTCAACAATTTCACAATAACAAAAGGTATAAATGGCATTCATGCGAGAGTTGCAAGGTGGTCTAGATGACCCCAGGACTTTTGGAACACACGGGTCCTGTTATATCTAGATAGTGGTGGTAGTGTGATGGTCTGGGGCTGCTTTGCTCCCGCAGAACCTGGACAACTTGTCATCATTGATGGAACCATTAATTCTGCTCTCTATCAGAACATCCTGAAGGAGAATGTCTGGCTATGAGTTTGTGACCTATAGCTCAGTTGGTTTATGCAGCAGGACAAGGGTTCGAAGCACACAAGCAAGTTTAATAGTCGAAGTTCTTCCTTGAATCCCATTGAGATCCACAACAGTGTGAAAGATCACAAGTTATTGCAAACGTTTGATTTAAACGTTCCTGCCAACCAGTTATTAGGTTTGTGGGGGCAATTCCATTTTTCACACAGGTGAAATTGGTTTTAAATAGACAATATAATCTTGTCAGGCCTTCTTGTGACAGCAGTTGTAGCCTAGAGGTTAAAATACTGGACTAGTAATCAAAATGTCGCTGGTTCAAGCCCCACCACTGTCAAGGTGTCACTGTTGGGCTCTTGAGCAAGGCTCTTAACCCTCAATTGCTTAGATAATATACTGTCACAGTGCTGTAAGTCGCTAAATGCCGTAAATGTAAGCACATGGAACACTGGTGCCTCGTAGAATATCAACGCTGCAGTGGCCCACAGAGGTCCAGCATCAAACCTTGAAGTCTTTTGATTAGGTTCTTAGTCCCGAAGCTTAAGGACGAGCAAGTCCTGGAAGGTGCACTATAGTTTCCTGCAGCTGAGGAAAGTGCTGCCTGTCCTGTTACTGATTTAAACATAATCCTGTAATAAAAATCTACCAGTGCTGGAGGAGGAAAAAAACCCTGAAAGCCTTAAGCCAGTCTTCAGTCTCCTGCAGTGCAGTAACGCAGAGCGAACGGTTGTCAGGAGCTAAGTTTGAGTGTCAGCAGCTTCCAGGAAATGTTTTTAACCAAACAGCCCAATTAAGGAGTCACTTATTGTGCTTACCGTGTGATAAAAAGCTTTACCAGGGTGGCCTAAACATTGGCTACTTGTATACAATCATGCATAATGTATCAGACCTATCAAAGAAGAGCTGAGATGTAAAAAAAAAAACAAGTACTTATGGAATTACACCGATCAGCCATACCATTAAAACCACCTCCTTGTTTCTACACTTACTGCCCATTTTATCAGCTCCACTTACCATATAGAAGCACTTTGTAGCTCTACAATTACTGACTGTTGTCCATCTGTTTCTCTACATGCTTTGTTAGCCCCCTTTCATGCTGTTCTTCAATGGTCAGGACCCCCACAGGACCACCACAGAGCAGGTATTATTTAGGTGGTGGATGATTCTCAGCACTGCAGTGACACTGACATGGTGGTGGTGTGTTAGTGTGTGTTGTGCTGGTATAAGTGGACCAGACACAGCAGCGCTGCTGGAGTTTTTAAACACCTCACTGTCACTGCGGGACTGAGAATAGTCCACCAACCAAAAACATCCAGCCAACAGCGCCCCGTGGGCAGCGTCCTGTGACCACTGATGAAGGTAAACCTTCCCAAGAGTGGCCAACCTACCAAAATAGCACAAGAACGCATCAACAACTCATGCAGGAGGTCACAAAGGAAGCCAGACGAACATCTAAAGAACGGCAGGCATCATTTGCTTCAGTCAGGGTCAACAATTTCACAATAACAAAGGGTATAGATGGCATCCAAGGTGCAGACCACCAGAAAACATCTAGATGACCCCAAGACTTTTGGGACAGTATTCTGTGGACTGATGAGGACTGAACACATGGGTCCTGTTACATCTAGCATAGACCATCAAACCAACAGTCAAACATAGTGGTGGTAGTGTGATGGTCTGGGGCTGCTTTGCTCCCGCAGAACCTGCACAACTTGTCATCATCGATGGAACCATGAATTCTGCTCTCTATCAAAAAATCGTGAAGGAGAACGTCCGGCTGTAAGTTTGTGACCTATAGTGCCGTTGGTTTATGCATCAGGACGAGGGTTCAAAGCATACAAGCAAGTTTAATAGTCAAAGTTCTTTCTTGAATCCCATTGAGATCCACAACAGTGTGAAAGAACACAAGTTATTGCAAACGGTTGATTTAAACGTTCCTGCCAACCAGTTATTAGGTTTGTGGGGGCAATTCTACGTATTTTTCACACAGGTGAAATTGGTTTTAAATAGACAAAAAACATCAAGCCAACAGCGCCAACTGACCACTGATGAAGGTCCAGAAGATGACTTCACATCTACAAGGTGGACCAACTAGGTAGGAGTGTCTAATAGAGTGGACAGTGAGTGGACACAGTATTTAAAAACTCCAGCAGCGCTGCTGTGTCTGATCCACTCATACCAACACAACACACACTAACACACCACCACCATGTCAGTGTCACAGCAGTGCTGAGAATGGTCCACCACCTAAATAATACCTGCTCTGTGGTGGTCCTGTGGGGGTCCTGCCCATTAAAGAACAGGGTGAAAGCAGGGTAAAAAGGCATGTAGAGAAACAGATGGACTACAGTCAGTAATTGTAGAACTACAAAGTGCTTCTATATGGTAAGTGGAGCTGTGAGTGTAGAAACAAGGAGGTGGTTTTAATGTTATGGCTGATCAGTGTATATCATCAAGCTGATTGAATGTTGATTAAAATACTAAAAATATGACGTGTGTGTTCCAGGGTGTTGTTGGACGTCTTTAAGGAAAGATGGAAAGACCTGTGACTTCTGTGAAGACTCCTCTTTGTTCCAAGTTCCTTTGGGAATAATGGCTCTCACTGTGGTACTTTATAGTCCCAGAGCCATGTGGCCTTTTCTAGAAATCATTTAACTAATTATTTTATTTCACAGCACACTTGGCTGATGTTGTGTCCCTTCAGTTACTTCACACTGCTGGAGAAGTTCTATTTAATTGATATTTAAATTCAGCAGGGCTGTCAGTGTGTGTTTGAACCCAATTATGAGTGAATTAAATGAGATAAATTGGTTGCGTTAGTGACGAAGGAGCAAACACTTTTCCTTATATAAATGAAATTATTTAAATCTGTATTATATAATTACTTCATTGTCTTTGTTTTGTTTTAAATTTAGTTTGCAGAGCGGAAACAATGATGCGTGACGAATATGTACAATTAAAAGAGCCAGGAAGGAACAAAAACGCTTCTATGAACCTGTAAATCTGTACAGATTGAGATTGACAGCTCAAAGATGGCTTAAACATGGCTGCATCGTTTTAATGCACAGTGAAAACGCTATTGTTTACTTCTCTGCATCGTTAATAAGGAAAAATAATCACAGTGAAGCTTAAACTGCCTGTACAAGAGACACTTTATAAGGTTTTAATTAGTCGTCTCATACAGAATTTGTTGGGCTTTTTAAATCAGTGCAAAACAAGCTTTGTAGAGTCTGTGTATAAACCAGGGGTGTCAAACTGTCAAATTTATTATGTATATTTATAATGTACACTGATCAGCCATAACATTAAAACCACCTTCTTGTTTCTACACTCACTGTCCATTTTATCAGCTCCACTTACCATATAGAAGCACTTTGTAGTTCTACAATTACTGACTGTAGTCCATCTGTTTCTCTATATACATATTTAACCTGCTTTCACCCTGTTCTTCAATGGTCAGGACCCCCACAGGACCACCACAGAGCAGGTATTATTTAGGTGGTGGATCATTCTCAGCACTGCAGTGACACTGACATGGTGGTGGTGTGTTAGTGTGTGTTGTGCTGGTATGAGTGGATCGGACACAGCAGCGCTGCTGGAGTTTTTAAATACCATGTCCACTCACTGTCCACTCTATTAGACACTCCTACCTAGTTGGTCCATCTTGTAGATGTAAAGTCAGAGACGATCACTCATCTATTGCTGCTGTTTGAGTCGGTCATCTTCTAGACCTTCATCAGTGGTCACAGTACGCTCCCCACAGGGCGCTGTTGGCTGGATGTTTTTGGTTGGTGGACTATTCTCAGTCCAGCAGTGACAGTGAGGTGTTTAAAAACTCCATCAGCGCTGCTGTGTCTGATCCACTCATACCAGCACAACACACACTAACACACCACCACCATGTCAGTGTCACTGCAGTACTGAGAATGATCCACCACCTAAATAATACCTGCTCTGTAGTGGTCCTGTGGGGGTCCTGACCATTGAAGAACAGCATGATCTAATTTTATGAGGCAAAAACTCATTTTATCATCTAAGTCAATAATGTTTTATTTACTGTAGTTATCAAAATCTGTGGCTTTAACACAGCCGTGGGGTGAAGCAAAACTAAACAAAAAAGTAAACCAGGCCCTGAGCTAATTATGCAGTTCTTATTATGAAAATCTTCAATCATGTTGACAGTTTTACAGGAGAGAATCACATCTGTCCTGTTTCATTATTTAATTTTGTGTTTTTTGGTTCTATTGGGATTTTTGCTATCAAACAAACACAAAGATCATTTTTTTGTGTAACTTATTATATATTGCTGCACCACAGTCATTTATTTTAGTGTCCTGTATAATATTCCTCCACATTATTTTTTCTAAACAAAGGCAAGTGATTTGTTTCTGTCCAGACAAAATCCACGGCCATATTAATCATCAAAAAGCGGAAAAATCTGTTTTATTAATAATATTTCTATAGTAAGTCATACGTGTATACTCACTCACTTTCTTAACCACTTATCCAGTCAGGGTCGCGGAGGGTACTGGAGCCTATCTCAGCTGCAGATCCTACTTTTCTACCCAATGATGATTCTCTCACCTATTACCAATTCACCTGCTTATTGTGGACTGTTTCGAAATGGTGTCATTTAATTATTCTAAACATAACCATTAACTCTTATTTTACTTTATTGTAGCAGTATACGAGGGTTCTTCATAAAGTTTCTGCACTTTTTTTAATCTCTATTTATTAAGAATTTCCAAAACAAACTCCATCACTTTTCTACACGTTCACCTTCCGATGCATTTTTCCAGCATCACCAACTTTTTAATGTTTTTGGTTGAGCTTGTAGCCACTGATGCAGCGCTGCTTTCACATCATCACATGAAAATCTTCTTCCCCTTAAAGCTTCTCTGAGCGTCCCAAAAGGTGGAAATCAGATGGAGCTAAATCCAGACTATAAGCTCTTTCAGTCTCTCAGACACGACCGATTATTACTCCTTCCACCCTTTTTGAAGGTACCTCATATATTTACAAGGTACAATTTCATACCAGTGGAATAATATCAATAGTGTTGATCTGCCAACATTTTAAAATTGTTAATTAAAATTTGTTAGTTAAATAAAGGTTCAAGAGACTTAACAAATCACAGATTATTTTTTAAAAGCATTTTACACAATGTTCCAACCCTTTCAGAAATTTGTACTAGTTTGGTTTTCGTAATTATGTGGGTTTTAAATGGTTTGTTTGTTTGTTTGTTTATTAGGATTTTAACGTCATGTTTTACACTTTGGTTACATTCATGACAGGAACGGTAGTTACTCATTACACACGATTCATCAGTTCACAAGGTTATATCAAACACAGTCCTGGACAATTTTGTATCTCTATTTCACCTCACTTGCATGTTTTTGGACTGTGGGAGGAAACCGGAGCTCCTGGAGAAAACCCACGCAGACACGGGGAGAACATGCAAACTCAATGCAAAAAGTCCTGGACCGCCCCACCTGAGGATCGAAATCAGGGCCCACTGAGCCACAGTGCCGCTCGTTTTTTTTTTCTCCCCATTTTTCCTCCCGATTTAGCGCATCCAATATGACTCCAGATTTGCATCCAAGGAGAGCACGCCGCTGCCCACGCCTTCTTTACACGTGTACAGTCCTCCTCTTCTTGTCTGTGCTTCCTGCACGGGCAGCTCTTCTGCCAATCAGGGTCCTAACACAGCGTATGTAGACCCACCCACCTACATGTAGTCCAGTCCCCACCCTGCAGATACGGTGGCCAATTTGTATCTGCTGCAGACACTGCCAATTATGCCCGCCAGATGGTGCCCAGCCGACCGGTGGCAACACCGAGCCGCTCGGTTTTTAAAGGTAGAATTTTATAGTTGTGTGGATTATCTAATAGTTTGTGGATTATCTAATATGTGTATGAAGGTCTGTCATGATGTGTTGTTTTTTCCAGTGTGTGGATTTTCTAATGGATTGGAGTTTCTACCTGCACATGAGGCAGTGACCATAAAAATAGTGCTTATCTGGTAAAACTTTGTCAGCAGCTACATAACGATTGATGGCTGCTGCTGAAGCTCAGTTTTGATTGCTTCACCATGTTAAATGGCATGCTAAAGTTTACCAACACACACCTAAACCAAGATGTCTATTAAGGCAGGGGCATGACATTAAGTGTCATTACAAAATCAATGACTGTGTTGTTTCGGCCGAGGACTCACTAGTGACGCCATCGATTTGGATAGCACCAGTGCCGTTAAGCAATCTACACTGATGAGGCATAACATTATGACCTAATATCCTAATATTGTGTTGGCCCCCCTTTTGCTGCCAAAACAGCCCTGCAACTGTGATGCTCTGTGTATTCTGACACCTTTCTATCAGAACCAGCATTAACTTCTTCAGCTATTTGAGCTACAGTAACTCAGCCTTCGCTCCCCACGTGCATTAATGAGCCTTGGCAGCCCATGACCCTGTTGCCGGTTTACCACTGTTCCTTCCTTGGACCACTGAATTGGAGTCACTAAATTGTCCAAGACTGTGATCGATATAACCTTGTGAACCTTGTGTAATGAGTAACTATCATTTCTGTCATGAATGTAACCAAAGTGTAAAATATGACGTTAAAATCCTAATAAACAAACAAGCCATGAAGAAGAGATAATCAGTGTTATTCACTTCACCTGTCAGTGGTCAAAATGTTATGCCTGATCGGTGTACATCAGTAGTTTTGGCTGTCAGTATCCTGAACTAACAAACTTAGCAATTAATGTATTTTTGCCTCTACTTGGCTCTGTGAAGTAACGTTTTCTGCTCTCATCAACATCAAAAGCAAGAACCACTCACGTTTATTGACAGTGGAGGACGATCAACGACTAACTGATATTGAACTACAAATTTCTATGATGTGCTCGCAGAAACAGGCTCAGCCGTCGCATTAAATAAGGTCAGGTTGTATTATCTTTTTGAATAAATATTCAAATCAGTTAAAATTGCATTGTAGGTATGATGTGCACACTGTTAATTATATTATTTTAGCTTGTCAAGAGCTTTTGCAATGCTTTCTGAATGGGGTTGAATGTTCAAGGTCGGTGCATGGAATGTCCAAAAAGGTTGAAAACCCCTGTATTAAGTAGAACCTTGTTCTTCATGTCTTCACTGACAGAAAACTACATTTCATTCTGCCTGGAGTTAAACCATTAGTGATCATCATCATCATCATCATCAAAGCCTATGTCATTTAGTGCCAATTATGTTTTATGAAATGTAATAAAATGAGATTTGTGCGACTGGGACACTTGAGCGCCTTTGAAGGGCATCGATGGGAACACAGGGATTAATTAGCTGTAGATTTATGACTACGGTGTGGGTGTGTTTAACCTAAATGATAAGTAAAGGTCAATTTTCTTTACCTCAAATCCCTGTGTAAACCAATGTGGGAGAAAATAACAAACTGATGTAATGAATATAAAATATATAATAGTGAGCATGATATAGTACCCAATGTTAAAAATGTATAGTTGTAGGGTAATTAAAGTATTTTTCTTTTTATTGTTGTAGCTGATTAATCACTAATTCACTGTAAATCTATTAAACGTGCATTATTACACCTTTATTAAGAAACCTAATCTTGATCCATATGTGCTGTTATTACATGTCCATCCCAAACCTTCTTTTTTGTCTCCAGGATTCTAGAAAAGCGGTTACACAGCGATTATGTCCTTATCTGCTCAAAACAGTATTTATGAGACATCGTAATCAGGATTTAGACCCAACCATAGTACTAAAACTGCATTAATTAGGAGAGTTAATGATCTTTTAATGTCTGTGGGTAATGTGGGATGTGTTCTTTTATTGTTCTGTTAGATTTTTTTTTGCGTTTGATACTGTAGATTGGTGGGGAGGTGTTAAAGGTGTTTAAACTGACCACTACCAGTTTGTCTATGTGAATAGTAAATGCTCTGATCTCTATATTTTAACTATCTATCTATCCATCCATCCATCCTTCCATCTATCTATCCATCTATCTATCTTTTTTCCAAGAAGAACTCTGTTCCAGTAATTAAACGGTAAAAAAGGACAACTGCAGAAATCATTGAAGTCTCAGGACTGACAGACGTGTCTCTTATTTAATTGCTATCTGTTCTGAATTGTTTCTTTACAACTCACTCAGCTTCTAGCCAAACAGCATCTGGGATCCACACGCCTGCAGATTTCTAATCACGATGATTCACTTTATTACCTTCTCCTAAAAAAAACCCTTTTAGCACAAATACAGCTGTTTGATAGAACATTCAAGGCTACATATCAATCGATTTTTTATACTTCTAGTACGTAAAAACTTTAATTAACACACCATGTCTTAAAGAAGTGATTATTCATCAGGATAAACCAATATGTTTAAAATGATAGGGACAAAAGTATTCAGACACAGTAATACACAGTTATAACATATGATCATGTACATCGTCCTTCCAATGGACAATCCTATTAAACCTCTCCATAAAGATTTATTAGGGTTCAGGTCAAGTTAGGCCATGCAAGCACCATCACCTTCTATATGAAAGTCTTGAGTTATTTTGGCTTTACACCAACCAGGCATAACATTAAAACCACCCCTTGTTTCTACACTCACTGTCCTTTTTATCAGCTCCACTTACCATATAGAAGCACTTTGTAGTCCTACAATTACTGACTGTAGTCCTTCTGTTTCTCTACATACAGAGCAGGTATTATTTGGGTGCTGGATCATTCTCAGTACTGCAGTGACACTGACATGGTGGTGGCGTGTTAGTGTGTGTTGTGCTGGTATGAGTGGATCAGACACAGCAGCGCTGCTGGAGTTTTTAAACACCTCACTGTCACTGCTGGACTGAGAATAGTCCACCAACAAAAAATTATCCTGTGACTACTGATGAAGGTCTAGAAGATGACCAACTCAAACAGTAGCAATAGATGAGCGATCGTCTCTGACTTTACATCTACAAGGTGGACCAACTAGGTAGGAGTGTCTGATAGAGTGGACAGTGAGGGGACACGGTATTGGTCCTGCGGAGGTCCTGACCATTGAGGAACAGGGTGAAAGCAGGCTAAAAAAGTATGTAGAGGAACAGATAGACTACAGTCAGTAATTGTAGAACTACAAAGTGCTTCTATATGGTAAGTGGAGCTGATAAAATGGACAGTGAGTGTAGAAACAAGGAGGTGGTTTTAATGTTATGGCTGATCAGTGTATGTACATTAGCATGTTTGTGCTTGTTTTTAGTAAGAGGTTTAGCATTGCAGATGGTTCATTGCTTATGTTCTCGGTGGAACTGTTGTTTCTGCTGCTTTTAGGACCTCCTGCAACTTTTTAAATATTGTCCCAGTGTTTTTGCAATCTGGGTACTTATTAATTATGTTTACTATGTGGAAGTGGAATCAGTTATTGAGACTGATTTCTGTGTAAGTCTATGGCTGATGAGTACTGATGTTTATAACCTTCACAGTAATATAATAAAGCATTATAAGGTTATAGCACAACAAGAAGTGCTTTTGCACGGCACTGGCTCTGCCTTTTCATTTACATTTCCTGTCTGCACTCAGTGTTGAGTAAGTTTCCAGCCTAATGGAAAATACTAAATACATATTCTCAAACTAATTAGGGAAAATTAGCAAAACAAGCAGTCACAAGAACAGCGTCTTCCCACAGGTCGTTAAACTCATAAACAATCGTCTGGGCCGCGGTCATTAATGCAAATGACTAATTCTGTGTAGTACAAACGCAAGGTTTATCGTCGTGCCTGTATTTTACTTTTTTTCCCCCCTACTCTTCAGTATAACTCATACATTATTGTATTATTGCTTTCTTTCTGCTGAACCTCCAGCGTAATGCTAATGGGCCTCTCCAGTGCATCTTTGATCATAGTGAAACTATATTTGAACTGAAAAGAGCTGAAGAACCTGCTTATGTTTAATGATTACGTTCTGGCAATTTCCTCTTTGTCTACAATGTCCACAATATCCAACTTGGCACTCAATTATATTCATATATTGTGTGTTTTATCCTCACTTTTATACTATTATACACAGTGGGTACAATTCACTGGGCAAAATATAGGAATCACAAAGTCTCTTGTCCCTCCATGTAGGAATTATCCAGACTGTGGCCTTCTTTGTGGTTCTTGTAAATGTAAAAGCTGGAGGACTATCAATGCCTATGAATTTTGGTGCTGGCAAAGACTTTTGAGAATAACAAAAACAAATAGATCCACGACCAAATCGAACCAAACTTCTCATTTGAAGCCCAGATACCAATTAGCTTGGAAGAGTTGAAGGTAAAAAAGGAAGAGGACAGTCAACAACAAGTTGCATTAAGAAGAAGGCTGAAGACCCACACTGGATTACAATAGAGGATTTAAAGTAAGAAATCTTAATCATATTCTGTACCAAACCTGCTGCAGTATTTTGCATATGTATGCCTGTTCTTGTCGGACAGTTACAAAGTTACCCTATTCATTCATTCATTGTCTGTTTTATCACCTTTTTATACTATTCAGGGTCGCGGTGGTTACAATTCACTGGGCAAAAGATAGGAAACACCCTGGATAAACACCCTGCCAGTTTATCACAGGGCAAACACACTCATACATATGGGCAATTTAGTAACTCCAGCTGGCCTGACTGTATGTTTTTGGTCTGTGGGAGGAAACCCACACAGAAAGGACCCGGACCGCTCCACCTGGGAATCAAACCCAGGACCTTCTTGCTGTGAGGTGACAGTGCTACCACCTGACAACTGTGAACAGATATATTGTTAAATATATGTACCACATATCATAAGAGTGTGGCACGGTGGCTAAGTGGGTAGCACTGTCGCCTTACAGCAAGAAGGTCCTGGGTTCGATCCCCAGGTTGGGAGGTCTGGGTCCTTTCTTTATAGAGTTTGCACGTTCTCCCCGTGTCCATGTGGGTTTCCTCCGGGTGCTCCGGTTTCCTCCCACAGTCCAAAGACGTGCAAGTGAGGTGAATTGGAGACACTAAATTGTCCTCGACTGTGTTTGATATAACCTTGTGTGAACTGATGAATCTTGTGTAATGAGTAACTACCGTTCCTGTCATGAATGTAACCAAAGTGTAAAACATGACGTTAAAACCCTAATAAATAACTACCTAATGACCTAACCCACCACAGCCAAGATCATCCTGGTTGGCACTCATCAGACACAATTACACACAAGCCTTTTTGCAATTTCCCCAATTTTCCTCTCAATCTATTCGTTTCCAATTACCCGACTACATTATGCTTCCTCTCTACCGATGCTGATCCCCATTTCTGATTTTACCTGCATGAGGTGAGTTCATATGCAGATCAGCTTTGTGTACGGAGAGTCACACCCTGATAAACGCATCAATCAGCCAGCAGAGGCCATGATTGCTTCAGTTATGAGGTCCCGTCTGGCTCCCACCCTGTATGAACAACAGCCGATCGTTGTTCATGTGGGCGCCCAGCCCAGCCGGATGGCAGAGCTGAGTTTCGAACCGACGAGTTAGAAATGTCAGCTCTGGTGGGCTAGTGTGTTTTACTGCTGTGTTAAGTTTAAATAACATGTTTATAGTAAGAGGCAATAGCTCCATTTAAATATGCAAATGAAGGATACTCTAGTGAAATAGTGTTGTGTCTACAAAAAACATGGGGAAGTGAAAGTGTGTTTTATTAAACATTTAATTTATTTAACAAGGTTTGTTTTTTTTGCCAGGAGCTGTTTTTTTGCGGTACCTCTTCCACCTCCCAAAAGCAAGTGCAAATAATCTTCAGCCATTTAGCTGGGAGTGATTATATCTGGCAACCTTAATCATACAGGCACTTTAATGCCCTCCACATGATTTACTTTTTCTGACACTTGATTAGTTTAATTTCATTTTTATTATTACCTGCTTTATCCTGGTCAGGGCCACGGTGGGACCGATTCTGCCGAGAAACACTGGGCGCTAGGCAGGGATGCCTTGGACAGGACGCCAATCATGTCTGTGTGGACGCCAGGCTGGGCAATAGCATAATAGGCCGCTGCATAACACCTAACTCCTCAATTTATATTGATGTATCTTATGCAGAGAGTACATTTAGTGCTGTGAACTACATTCATTAGTACATTGAAATTGACTTTGGTACATTTAGCCCTAAATATTCTCCTACAACACTCTATGACATTGTTATGAAGGTTGGAATTAAGGTTTGTATTATTTGTTCTGTCTAAAATGATGCATTTCAGATGTAGGTGTGTAGATTGAATCTGAAATAAATCCTTTAGCTGTCTATTCTGATAATGCTCCAGATCCAGCACGATCTGCGACGAGAGAGCGAGAGAACAGTGTCGGGTCCCGTAGACCCGCTAAAGAAAAACTGCTAGGTTAAGCCGCGATCGAAAGCCATCTCCTGACTACATTTTACCCAGCACAAGCACTCAATACTGATGAAGTTCAGAGCGTAGCATATAATCAGATATCGACGGGAATTTTACAAGGTGAGGGAGTTACAGCTGACCTCACCTACACTCGTTATAGTCTTATATAAAATATAAAAACGAATTTTTAGTCCCTTGTCTTCTCAATCAAAGAAGAATTATGCAGACTATTGTCTTCTTTATGGTCAATAATAAAATAATACGACAGTGGATTAGGGCCACTGTAAAAAATATATTTTTAAGTTTTGATTTCGAGAATAAAGTCAAAATGATTTCGAGATTAAAGTGGAAATATTATGGCCAAAAAGTGAGCAGCCATTGTAGGCTTGTCAGTTCAGAGAAGCACGGGTCTCAGTACCTGGGTGGTTGTTTGTATTGTACACTTCCATCCACATGACATGAAGACTATACATGTCAATGCAATCATTTAGAACGATGCCATACAACTTTAGTTTGTCGTACAAGTCCATAAGGCGTTGGGGCCTCGGTTGAAGTACTGGCGACGATGCAGACGCCAAGCGCACCGGTGGCGCACGTTCCTCTAAATAAACACAGTTTATTGGAAAGCCATTTCAGCGTTCTGACACTAATAACAGACTGGTGCTGAAGTGCAGGAGATCGGGGATTTCTTTATTTGTAAAACCGATACGAAAGTACAACTTCACCAAATCATGAACATCCCTCATTTTAACAGGAGGAGGTTGCTATGGCCATAATATTTTCACTTTAATCTCAAAATCATTTCCACTTCATCCTCTTTGGTGCTGGCAAAGACTTTTGAGAGTACAAATAAATAGATCCACGACCAAATCAAACCTAACACCTCGTTCAACGCTCAGATATTAATATAATACAAGACAAGAGTTGAAGGTATAAGAGGAAGAGGACAGCCAGCAACAAGATGGATTAATAGTATTAGACTTAGATGAGAAATATTTAAATTGGATTTAAAGTAAGAAACCTTAATCAGGACATGAAAGCTTATACATATTCAGCACCAAACCTGCTGCAGTATTTTGCATATGCCTGTTCTTGTCGGACAGTTTCAAGGTTACCTTTACTGTATTAATTATCCTACAGAGTACCTGCTGCCCTTTGTTGCGCTTTCTGATTCTAGATGTCCTCAAGCATTACATTAACTTAACTTTTTATCCTCTGACGTACACTATATGGACAAAGCTATCGGGACACATACATTCTAATTTCCGACTTTGTGTGTTTCTGCCACAATACTTGCTAAAAGATGTAATAAATCAATGATTTAAAAGTAATTCAATCTTTCCATCTTTGCAGCAACGTGCCATGTTCCAGCATCATTGTTCCCGGCTTATTTTGAAGAAACTCCCGTGGCTGGAACAGAGCTGTGATTTCAGCCTCAATCAACAGCTTTGGAATGAACTAGGACATCAATTGAGGCTTTAATGATTATGTTTATGTTTATTAGGATTTTATCGTCATGTTCCACTCACATTGCTTACATTCATGACAGGAACGGAAGTCACTCACCACACAAGATTCATCAGTTCACAAGGTTATATCAAACACAGTCATGGACAATTCAGTGTCTCCAATTCACCTCACTTGCATGTCTTTGGACTGTGGGAGGAAACCGGAGCACCCGGAGGAAACTCACGCGGAGAACATGCAGACTCCACACAGAAAAGACCCGGACCACCCCACCTGGGGATTGAACCCAGGACCTTCTTGCTGTGAGGCGACAGTGCTACCCACTTAGCCACCTTGCCGCTTTAATGATTATTGCCATTTGTCTGAATGGGCACAAGTTCCCACATACATTTCAAAGTCTTGTGAGAAGCCGCCTTAGAAGAGTGGCTGCTGTTAATGTCAGCATTGACGAAGAGCAGTAATAAGTAGGGATGTAACGATACACTCTACCCATGATGCGATGCGATTCACAATACGATTTTTTCCCGATTTTTTAAATAAAATTAAATTGAAGACAAATTATGACAAAATACAATATTTGTGCTTATCTTTTATTTATCTAAATAATGAAGCCCCTTTTATTTTTGAGGTAGGTACAAACTATGCAAAACAATGCTGCATGTTTCCCTTTTTTGTGTAAAATAAACCTGAAATGAAATAAATCCGGGCGGCTTGGTGGCTCGGTGGGTAGCACTGTCACTGTCCTGGGTTCGATCCCCAGACGAGGTGGTCCGGGTCCTTTCTGCGCAGAGTTTGCATGTTCTCTCCGTATCTGTGTGGGTTTCCTCCAGGAGCTCTGGTTTCCCCCACAGTCCAAAAACATGCAGTCAGGTTAATTGGAGACACTGAATTGCCCTATAGGTGAATGTGTGTGTGTGTGCCCTACGATGGACTGGCGCCCCGTCCAGGGTGTTACTGTGTGCCTTGCTGGGATAGGCTCCAGCACCCCCCCATTACCCTAATTTGATAAGCGGTTAAGAAAATGAGTGAGTGAGTGAAATTAATCCCATATTAAATAAATAAATATAATAATTAGGGCTGTCAAACGATTAAAAATTTTAATCGCGATTAATCTCAGAATTTCATATAGTTAATATAGTTTTTTTTAAAGGAGGTGGTTTTAATGTTATGGCTGATCGGTGTACATACACTAACATACACAAAAACTCATTCACAATCAACACAGTCTTGTTCCCTGGGTTCTGACAACTCATACTAGTGACTATATTACTTGCATCTTTGCACAATATTGCATTGTTTTTGCACCTTATTCTCACCTTATTCTACCTGCTGCTATATAAACCCTACGCTGCTAACTGGATATCAGAATACGTTTTTATTAGGGCTGTCGAAGTTAACGCGATAATAATAACAACGCGTTCCAGTGTTGCCAGATTGGGCGGTTATCCGCCAAATTGGGCGGATTTTGTTGGGAAACAATTTAATAGCATTTAAATAACACTTCTGTTTAAAAGAAAATATTTAGTTTTAAGAAGCACCAGCATTGTAAAAGAATATTAAAAGTAAAGTCAATTTTCAATGCTGATTTGGCTTAATAGTGTTCGTCAGTCTGTCAATCATATTCTTGAAATGATAAAATATTGCAAAGGAATATCTTTGAAATTCTTCCTCATAATGTTAAGGTTGCTATATTTTGGTTTTTCACTTGTCAGGGAAAATTAAGAGAGAAAAAAGCTTATTATTATAATGCGAGTGATATATATCATTTACGTGATCTGCGTATCACGTTACCACTGTACGTCACTGAGCTGATATGTGTATCGGGTGACCAGCGGGTAACGGCGTGTTATGTTTAAGTGTGATGCTCCAAGTTGTGGATTAAGCAATAAAGACATCACGTTCTCCACATAACTAGTGTCATTTGTATTTCGTGGTTAAGTACAAAACATAACAATGCGGGTCTTCGTGATGTAATTCTACATGGCACTCACTGCCTGTATAGGTAAATTTTTCCTGTATAGAATTTGCGTTAACGGCACTATTTTTTAAAATCGCGTTAAATTGAGATCGCGTTAATGCGTTATTATCGCGTTAACTTTGACAGCCCTAATAATAATACAAATAAAGAAAGTATTAAAGTAGCAAGTAGAAAATTCCGAACCTGGCAACTCTGTAGTGATGTCAACCAGGCGAGGTGAATAGCGCCAGCGCCCTCTGTTGTTTGAAGTGAACATCGATTCATTACACATGTAAACCGATTTAAATTGTTACACATGTGAATCGATGTTTAACTGTCTTGTGGTGCATCATTACATCCCTAGTGTTAAGGATTTAGTAATTTATTTAAGAAGTAGTGTTAATTTATTCGTGGGTGCAGTAGTAAACAGACAGTAGATTAATTAAATCGTGTAGGATGCTTTTCCAGAAGAGTAGAGGCTGTTATTGCTGCAAAAGTGGTTGGGGCTGGAGGGGCTACTTTATTTTAAGGCTGTTTTAAACAGTGAAGTATAGCAAGCTCATAGTCAGGTATGCATATACTTATGACCGTGTAGTGTACTTGCAAAATGCTACACGCCCGAACTCAGTAAATTGCTGTTAATCTACTTTCTATATTTATTCTAAAGTGCTTTCACACTCGGTGCATTTAATCATTGTTTAAAGTGCATATCCTGTATGAAAGGTTAGTGAGTCCGTCCAGTGGGAGTGTGTGTCCGCTCAGGTGTGTGTGTGTGTGTCTTTATTACTATTCATTAGTCTTGCTTGTGCTTCCATGCTCTTTGTGCTGCAGTCATTTGTCTCAGATATAGCAATGAATTACAGTGATTCCCCTCCCGATCAGAGTTCAGCTCCTTTACTTAGATTCGGCAGCCGAGGAAGCGCAGACCCAGTACAGCTCTATTTGAAATCCCTTTAAGCCCCATTATTGTTATCTGTTCTATTCTCTGAGAGAGACGCTGACCTCTATTTTAAAATGGGGCATAAAGGAGCGCACATGGTAACAAGCACAAAATATTGGATTAAGAGGTGTGTAGAATTTAAATTACAGATCGGGGTTTGAGGCGAGGCCTCGGTTTCACTGCATCTCTCTATTCTGTTATGCAAATCAACCTAAAATTATATTAATAGTGGACAGAGTGGACGGATTTGTTAAGTTTTGGTTGCATTTGATTAACAGGAAAGACTGAAAATGTGTGTATGTACACACTATATGGCCAAAAGTATTTGGTTCAAGCCCCACCACTGCTAGGTTGTCACTGTTGGACCCCTGAGCAAGGCCCTTATCCCTCAATTGCCTAGACAATATACACCGATTAGCCATAACATTAAAACCACCTCCTTGTTTCTACACTCACTGTCCATTTTATCAGCTCCACTTACAATTACTGACTGTAGTCCATCTGTTTCTCTACATACTTTTTTAACCTGCTTTCATGCTGTTCTTCAATGGTCAGGACCCCCACAGGACCACTACAGAGCAGGTATTATTTATAGTGGTGGATTTATAGTTCTCAGCACTGCAGTGACACTGACATGGTGGTGGTATGTTAGTGAGTGTTTTGCTGGTATAAGTGGATCAAACACAGCAGCGCTGCTGGAGTTTTTAAAATACCGTGTCCACTCACTGTCCACTCTATTAGACACTCCTACCTGGTTGGTCTATTGCTGCTGTTTGAGTTGGTCATCTTCTAGACATTCATCAGTGGTCACAGGACGCTGCCCACGAGGCGCTGTTGGCTGAACATTTTTGGTTGGTGGACTATTCTGAGTCCAGCAGTGACAGAGGATGTCTGTGGGAATTTGTGCTCATTCAGTACAAACTAAAATGAAAAACCCTGATCTAGACCAAAATGTTTCAAACCCTGAGCCAAAAAAATGGGTTGCAGAGAAAAATTATAGAGATTACATTACTACACTTGTACGTGAACGCCCCCCTTGTGGAGGATTTATGTTACCTCTTGTATACAGAGGGTAAGATGCATTGTGTTGCCTGGGTCGCTTTAAAAAACGCTGATCTAGACACTAAGGGTGTGTTCGAAAACCTAGTGAGCTGCCTTGCTGTCTTACTGCCTACATAGGCAGCTGCCTCAGTAGAGAGGATTGTAATAAGTCAATGGCTTATTAGTCAGGTTATTCGAACACGCTACTTAGACAGCGATTCCATCGGGTTTCGCGTTTAGCATTTAGCATCTTGCCATTAAAACCAATGGATTGAGGTAGCACAGCACGCTAACATGTCAATATAGCATCTCCCTTCATGTACCGATTACGGTTACATTTCCTGACGAACCCGAACTTGCAAATAAAAACACTCGGTACAAGTTTGAAAATAACTCCATTCGTTTCGCCGCACCGTCAGCCATGTTTATTTTTCTGTGAGAGAAGAGCACCCGACCCGCAATGAATGCTGGGATTGCCTTGATCACTAAGGACGCGTCGGATGCTCACTCGTTCTTGAGTCAAAATAACATTGAAATATTAAGATGCCTTAGTAGTGAGAATAATAAGGCATCTAGGATTTCGAACAGCCTCCTTCTCGGGAGCGCGCATAGGATGACGTAAAATGCGTCTATCTAGAGAGAGAGCTAGCTTTTCGAACACCCTAAAGGTGTGGACAAGCTGTATGACCAAAACACTGTACTGTTGTTATTACAATTGTAAACTGGACAGCTGTTCACCATCATAACAATTTTATAATATCGACTGAACACAACACTATACATTTAAGCGATGTGGGAATAATCTGTATCTGCACTTAAGTAGCAGGGTATTGAAAGAGGAGTGATTTTCTTGCCTCCCTGTTAAATAAACCTAGTGTTTTCCTCACCCACTACAGACATTCATTTCAATCAACTCTTTCACCTGAGGGTTTAAATTGTCCCCGGTGGAAACCGAAAAACCAATTTATATTGGTCCAATACACACAATGAACCTGCTGCTCCTGAGGTGCCATTCTTTCTTCTATTATTAGAAGAAACATTAACTCCCTGAGTCGTGTTCCTACACTCCACTGAACTAAATGATACCAGCAGCACTGTGTAATACGGACGACCGTGATGGAGGGTGAGGAGATCTGGGATTTATCTCTTTGCTATCTGAACTTTATTCCCCAAGATCTGTGGCTGCAGTGGTGAAACAAATGTATGTAATCTTGTTTGGTTGGTGGGTAGCACTGTCGCCTCACAGCAAGAAGGCCCTGAGTTTGCATGTTCTCCCCGTGTCTGCATGGGTGTCCTCCGGGAGCTCCGGTTTCCTCCCACAGTCCAAAAACATGCAGTCAGGTTTACTGGAGACACTGAATTGCCCTAAAGGTAAATGTGTGTGTATGTGTGTCTGCCCTGCGATGGAGTGGCGCCCCGTCCAGGGTGTTACTGTGTGCCTTGCACCCATTGAAAAGCTGAGATAGGCTCCAGCACCCCCCACGACCCTGATTGGATAAGTGGTTAAGAAAGTGAGTGAGTGTTTTGGTTAAAATATCACAAGTAGATTGCACTACACTGCCACGTGTATGTGGACACCCTCTTGAAAATAAGAAAATGACATAGATGTATTTGTTAAACATCTGCATGGACAGTAATATAGATCTGGTTCCTCTTTGCCACTATAAAAGCCTCCACTCTGCTTGTAAGTGTTTTACATTAAACGTGTAAAATTTAACAGACACTTCTATCCAAAGTGACTGAATAGAATTTGAAAAAAAATGTGGGTTAAGGGTGTTGCTCAGGGGTCCAGTAGTGGCAATCTGGCAGTGGTGGGGCTAAAACCAGCAACCTTATAATCACTAGTACAGATAGATAAACAGACAGACAGACAGACAAATAGATAAACAGACAGACAGATAGATAAATAGACAGATAGATAGACAGATAGACAGACAGACAGATAGACAGATAGAAAGATAGATGGACAGGCAGATAGGTAGATAGACAGATATACAGATAGATAGATAGACTAATAGATAGACAGACAGATAGATAGATAGACAGATAGATAGACAGACAGACAAACAGAGACACAGATAGATATGGACGGACGGAGAACATGCAAACTCCACACAGAAAGGACTCGGACCGCCCCGCCTGGGGATCAAACCCAGGACCTTCTGTAAGATGACAGTGCTACCCACCGAGCCACTGTGCTGGCCTGAGTTATAACTTATAGTTCAATTTAATTTGTGTGTGTATGATTTGTGTAAATCCTGTTTATTTACATTTTCCTCCAGGCCACTCGAGGAGGATGAAGGTCCCTGCTGAGTCTGGTTCCTCTCAAGGTTTCTTCCTGTAATTTTAATGGAGATTTTCTTTGCCACTGTCGCCCTTTGGTTTGGTCTGTCGGTCCTGGATTCTGTAAAGGTGCTTTGAGACAAAGTCTATTAAAAAGCTCTATACAAAAAAATTTTACTTAAAATTTATCTAGAGGTCACTGGCATGGACATCTATTCATTTGTCTGTGCTTCTCTGTAAGGGTCTGATTTAAAAAGTAAGCAAATTCTATGTGCAGCTCCTTTTGTGTGACTTTCTACAGTCATTAGTGAAAGCTGGAACAAAGCGACAGTCATGTTTTTTGTAAAAAGTTGTGCGTTTGGCTCAGAAAAACGCTAGGCTAAGAGCATCGGTGTCTGCTGGGGCTTCATTAAGTCTGGTATACGAGTCTGTCATGCTACAAAGACATTTCATTTAGTCCATTTGCTTTATTTGCTGGAGAAATCCCCAATGCCCTTCGCTGTCTCATCAGAACTCATTTACAGTGTAGATAATGCTGGAATAGGGTCATACTGGTTATAAGTGGCACCTCCAGAGTCCTGGCTCTTCTTTAAATATTAAATATTTAAATGTGCACTTTTGGCAGTGTCGAGTAATCGGATTCGGCTTTTTCACTAAATTATTAAACATAAAGCTCAGAGACCAATTAAAATGTTTACGTATTACCTAATTACTAGTTACATTAAATGAATATAAATTTACTAAACAGGTCCTTATACAGTGAAAAGTGCCAGCATGACCTAGAAGTAGAAAAAAATAAAATAGAAGTGCTAGCAGTAAGGGTACAGGACCCCATCACTACCAAGTTACCACTGTTGAGCCCTTAAGCAAGACCATTAATCCACAATTGCTTGACTGTATACACCGATCAGCCATAACATTAAAACCACCTCCTTGTTTCTACACTCACTGTCCATTTTATCAGCTCCACTTACCATATAGAAGCACTTTGTAGTTCTACAATTACTGACTGTAGTCCATCTGTTTCTCTACATGCTTTGTTAGCCCCCCTTCATGCTGTTCTATAATGGTCAGGACCCCCACAGGGCCACCACAGAGCAAGTATTATTTGGGTGGTGGATCATTCTCAGCACTGCAGTGACACTGACATAGTGGTGGTGTGTCAGTGTGTGTTGTGCTGGTATGAGTTGATCAAGTTTTTAAACACCTCACTGTTACTGCTGGATTGAGAATAGTCCACCAACCAAAAATATCCAGCCAACAGCGCCCTGTGGGCAGCGTCCTGTGACCACTGATGAAGGTCTAGAAGATGACCAAGTCAAACAGCAGCAATAAATGAGCGATCGTCTCTGACTTTACATCTACAAGATGGACCAACTAGGTAGGAGTGTCTAATAGAGTGGACAGTGAGTGGACACGGTATTTAAAAACTCCAGCAGCGCTGCTGTTTCTGATCCACTCATACCAGCACACACACTAACACACCACCACCATGTCAGTGTCACTGCAGTGCTGAGAATGATCCACAAATGACATCTAATCATTAATCATTTTTTATATCACATTTTCAGGTTTTACCCTGTGATGTTTCTGAGCTGAATATATTCCCTTACCAGACTGAAGCCTGCTGGATATGATGGGGATCTCCAGTGTCTGCACTCCGAACTCACTATTAAACATTATTCTACCACAGAATGAACTGAAAGTTGATGAACTCTAATTAAATTCTTTATACTTTTCACTTGCTTTAACTGTTATTAGAGAAATAATTTCAATTTGACATGTCTAGTTTATTTAATCTAATTCTAATTCATTTAAATTATCCTCTAGGTCACACAGGGAAGATGGAGGTCCCTGATTAAGGTTTCTTCCTTGTTTCCTTGCCACTGTCGCCCTCAACCCTGGATTCTATAAAGTTCCTTTGAGACAATGTTAATTATTTATTTATTAGGATTTTAACATCATGTTTTACACTTTGGTTACATTCATGACAGGACAGTTAATTACTGGTTACACAAGATTCATCAGTTAAATTTTTTTATATCAAACACAGTCATGGACAATTTTCCAATATCCAATTCACCTCACTTCCAAGTCTTTAGACTGTGGGAGGAAACCCATGCAGACACGGGGAGAACATGCAAACTCCACACAGAAAGGACCCGGACCGGTCCACCTAGGAATCGAACCCAGGACGTTCTTGCTGTGAGGCGACTGTGCTACCCACTGGCTCTTTGGGACAATGTCTGTTGTAAAAAGCTCTATACAAATTAATTTAACCTGACAGATTGAGGCTCACTGCAAGTTTCATTGAATGTTTGGTCTGGCTAGTATTGTCTGATAGCTCACGTTAGATAGGCTTGCTGGTCATTTTTTATGGAAATGATCCACACCGTCCTATGCCACATTCAATTATCCACAATTATCATGTCGTAATCATAATAGCTTTGCTGACATGCTCGTTTTTTCTCTTTGTGAGCCGCAGCAATGCATGATGTTTTCCAGCCTTTAATGACTGTGCTTACTCCCTCCCTCGACTCACTCGATGCCTTCAAATGGACTGATCAGACTCTCTGAATTGTCCTCCTTTCTGTTTCGCCATGACAACAGCCATGGCTAAATGCTAATCAGATAACTATATGCATTACATTTGCTCAGCAGACCGAGCCACGGCCATAAATTCAGTCTGAACATACTGTAATAATACACTTAGCACTAATTACTTATATTATACAGCTGAATACAAAGGACTCATGCTGCCGTGTTATAAAAGTAATTGCTTTGTTCTTTTCCACTACACAATATATGATCAATAGCAGACACCCCTATTAATTATTAGTTTTAAATAGTTCAGTCATATCCACTCCTAACATGTACTATATTAAATAATACTTTGTGGCAACAGTTTGAAAAAGGTCTTCGCTTCCGTTATGACTGTTCCCCTTGCACAAAGTGAGGTGCAGCGGTACCTTGGAACTCGACGTCTATTTGGTTCTGGGACTGGTGTCAAGTTTTAAAGACGTCGATTTTCAAGGTATTTTTTCCCATTAGGATGTATTGGAAACCTGTTAGTGCGTTCCCGTGGCACTGCATATATTTTAGACTAATGTAAAATAATGGGGTTGTTTTTGAGAGTTATACACTGAAAATAACTCAAATATAATATAAAAACACTGAAATTGTACAAATTCTGTTAAAACAAGTGAGTGCACATGTATAGGGATGTAACGATGCACCACCTGACAGTTAATAATCGATGCAAATGTGCCACGACTCCAATCGATTGAGATGTAAAATGAATCGATATTCACTTTAAACAGCAAAGTGCACTGGTGCTATTCACCTCGCCTGGTTGACGTCACTACACAGAGTTGCCAGG
Organism: Trichomycterus rosablanca; assembly: GCF_030014385.1. NCBI lineage: Eukaryota > Metazoa > Chordata > Actinopteri > Siluriformes > Trichomycteridae > Trichomycterus > Trichomycterus rosablanca. The sequence goes on along the minus strand of NC_085992.1, from coordinate 4,122,696 downwards.
TTCAGGGTTTTCCATCCAAATAGGGCTTAATTCAAAATGGGTGAAAATTTAAAGGTTGCGGGGTAGTGATTTCTGCCTGACCTGGCAACAGGAACTTGATTGTTTGGTGGTTTCTCTTTCAAATCAGAAGTGTGGCAGCATTTTGGCTTCCTCAAGACGGAAAATGAAAAAGGTGCGAAGATAATGGACAAAACAAAAACAGTGAGCAAATATTAGGCAAAGCCTTTGTTTATTTATGTGTGGATACTTTCTTTGTTTGTATTATTCATTTATTTATATAATGTGGGATTGGTTTAAAAAAAAAAAATTACAATAAGGGAAATGTGCAGCATTGTTTTACATAGTTTGTACCTACCTCAGAAATAAAAGGACATTCTTTATTTAGATGAATAAAAGATAAACACAAATACAGGATTTTATTTTCTTTTTTAAAGAGAAATAATAAAAGGAAACTTTGTCATCATTTGTCTTCAATTTCATTTTATTTAAAATAAAACCGGGAAAAAATTGTATCATGAATAGCATCGCATCATGGGTAGAGTGTATTGTTACATCACCTCCTTGTTTCTACACTCACTGTTCATTTTATCAGCTCCACTTACCATATAGAAGCACTTTGTAGTTCTACAATTACTGACTGTAGTCCATCTGTTTCTCTACATACTTTTTTAACCTGCTTTCACCCTGTTCTTCAATAATCAGGACCCCCACAGGACCACCACAGAGCAGGTATTATTTAGGTGGTGGATGATTCTCAGCACTGCAGTGACACTGACATGGTGGTGGTGTGTCAGTGTGTGTTGTGCTGGTATGAGTGGATCAGACACAGCAGCGCTGCTGGAGTTTTTAAATACCATGTCCACTCACTGTCCACTCTATTAGACACTCCTACCTGATTGGTCCACCTTGTAGATGTAAAGTCAGAGACGATCGCTCATCTATTGCTGCTGTTTGAGTTGGTCATCTTCTAGACCTTCATCGGTGGTCACAGGACGCTGCCCACGGGGCGCTGTTGGCTGGATATTTTTGGTTGGTGGACTATTCTCAGTCCAGCAGTGACAGTGAGGTGTTTAAAAACTCCAGCAGCGCTGCTGTGTCTGATCCACTCATACCAGCTCAACACACACGAACACACCACCACCATGTCAGTGTCACTGCAGTACTGAGAATTATCCAACACCTAAATAATACCTGCTCTGTGGTGGTCCTGTGGGGGTCCTGACCATTGAAGAACAGCATGAAAGGGGGCTAACAAAGTATGCAGAGAAACAGTCAGTAATTGTAGAACTACTAAGTGCTTCTGTATGGTAAGTGGAGCTGTTAAAATGGACAGTGAGTGAAGAAACAAGGAGGTGGTTTTAATGTTATGGCTGATCGGTGTATGTGCTTTGAAAGTAACAGTAAGCTCATAGTTTCACAGTTTCAGTTTTACTATGATAGAAATCTTTCTTTCTGTCCAACTGCAGCTAAATTGCATCATGGCCACATTTTAAGAAAATGATAAATCACCTCATCACTCATCTCTCAACCCTGAACCTGAGCTGGATCTTAAATCCATTTACTGCACATGTAAACGGGTTATAAAATTTTTTTTTGAACTGGTCCGATCTAAACAATTCTGCAGGAGGCTCCTCTCCGAACAGCACTGTGTCTTATTCTTATCTGTTTTCACATTTTGTGTGTTTTTAGGGATTTAATAAGAGCTGTGCCTGACACGTTTATCATTCGTCCGAATCAGCATGTGTGCACTGGGTCATGATAAAACAGCTTGTTTATTTTAAGTGGCATGTGTGAAATAATCATAAAAACATGAAGACATACAGTAGCAGATGAGATGGCATTTGGCTAGACACAACGTCCAAAATGAAATGTTAGAGGTGCACAAGGATGGCATTACAGGAAAATATTCCTGGGCAGCTTTTTTCATACATTAAACTCTCAGCTCAGCATTTTTCTAGGCACTGCGTTGTACTATAGTAGTATACTGTATGGCCCAAAGTATGTGAACCTCCCTCAATTGTTTCCACCACAAGTATATTTAACAAGGCTATACAAATAAATAAACAAATAAATAAAATAACAAAGATTAATTGCATTCATTTACATTTTCGACATTTAGCAGACGCTTTTATCCAAAGCCACTTGCAGTACAGCAACAGTATATTATCTAAGCAATTGAGGGTTAAGAGCCTTGCTCAAAGGCCCAACAGTGGCGGGGCTTGAACCAGTGGCCTTTGGATTACTAGTCCAGTACCTTAACCGCTAGGCTACAACTGCCCAACCCCAGTCATTGTCATACATACATAGAAAAGAGCTCTACAATACAATGACATACATTTCTCCTTATATCCTACTGCCAGAGCAAAGCAGTGAGAGTTGATAGCTGTTTTTACTCTTCCAGTTTCAAAAGTTGGTGTGAAGGAACTTCTGAGGTTTACACAAAGCTCTGGCCTCAACCTCACTACAAAAACCCAAACAAATAAACAAACAAAAAAACACTTTAGACTAAATATGCGACAAAATAGGATGTTAAAATTAAGCTCATAATCGAGTGTTCACATACTTTTGGCCACATCATTCATGTCAAAGCCTTTATACAGTTTATTTATGTTATTTTATTAAAGTCTTTAAGCTTGATGGAGTAAAATAAGATTAACATAAATGTTTACATTAATATTTCTGGTCTGGATTCTAACCTATAATTTATTTTAACAAGGTAGTTTTGTTTGAAACCACTTTCACAAAGTATAAATTACCTGATTGATATTAATGTACCCTCAATGTATTTAAGAGGGTAGAAGCACTTTAAGGTTTTGAAGTATCAGGCAAAATAAATAAAATAACGACAGTGTCGTGCATTTAAGTTATTCACGAATCCAGCCTCTTTGTGCTCTTTGTTCCTGTCTCCAGGAACAGCAGCAACATGTTTGGGCTGGTTTTGTTTATAGTTTCAAGCTGACGTCCCCTCATGATGATTGTACAGTGAGCTAAAGATCCACAGCTGAACCTCATGGACAGATGCTCAGGGTATAGAAACATTGTGCTGTGGATCATTTATTGGAGGCTGATTTATGGTTACATGGTTTTGTGATTGATGATTGGTGATTGGTAATTGTGTGGTGATTGGTGACTGTTTGATGATTGTTTGGTGTTTGCTGATTGGTGACTGGTGATTGTTTGGTGTTGGGTGATTGGTGATTGGTGTTTGGTCATTGTTTGGTGATTGGTGACTGGTGTTTGGTAATTGGTGTTTGGTGATTGGTGTTTGGTCATTGGTGATTGTTTGGTGTTTGCTTGGTGATTGCTTGGTAATTGGTGTTTGGTGATTGGTTATTGGTTATTGGTGATTGCTTGGTGTTCGCTGTTTGTTTAATGATTGGTGACTGGTGTTTGGTGATTGGTGTTTGTTCGGTGATTGGTGACTGTTTGGTGTTTGTTTGGTGATTGCTCATTGTTGATTGGCATTTGTGTTGCAAGGTGAAGCTTAGCTTAGGGTTTAGAATAGTTTAGGGTCAAGTTTTAATTGTGTTTAGATTAGCATGACCAATTAGCATTTAGCATAGCAGTCTGCGTAGAGCTAATTCATGTGTGTCTTAACATGTCAGTCTCGTCTGGTGTTATTATGAACAACTTTTATGTAACATCTCTTACATGTGTTTGCCTTGTCTCTAGTCATTCGCCCTTTTTTACAGGATTTTGCCAAATCCATTTATCAGGTAGAAAATCATGCTTCAATATTTTTGGCACTTACTTTCTAAGATTGGTGTATGATTCAAACTACTAAAACAATCAAACGTTTTCTGTTTTTAGCAGAATTGTGGTAAAGAATCGTTCCCACAGGTCTGAGTCCTGCATTCCTGAATTGATATTAATTAAAGATCTACAGGGTGTTTATATAAAATTTAAGGTAATTAATTAGTGAAGCTTTTTTCAGATTTAATAGCTACAGACAGTTTAACGAGTAAAGAACTAAACAAATAAAGAACTGCTGGCTTATCTGAGCTCTTATAATTTATATTTTAGTTGTGTAGACTGTCAACAACCATCGTTTCACAGTCCATGTGATCCTGTTCCAGCAGCCTCAGGCTGTAATAAATCACATATTAGCTCCAGCGTGGTCAAAGAGGTTCAATTTGAGATCATGTAATATTTAATGTCGTTCCTTCAGTCAGCCCTCCACCCCGATATCCCCCCTGCAGTGTTAATCATTTCATCACTCCTAGTCGTCCACGTCGCAGCTATTTCAGTTCGTCTTTTTCCTCTGGATTTCATTATTCTGGACTGAAAAGGTGACAGCAGGATAATCATAATAAATCAGATCATTTTTGACACATGTGGCAGGGCTTGTTGCTGACGGCGGGGATTAGATGGTGCTGTTTGAGTGCGTTAGCATTGCAGAGCAGATGTTGGGATTAAGAGAAATGACCAAGTGACATTTCATTCACTTTTCCTATTACAGGTGAAAATAGCAGCATTTATTTTTGACGCTACAATCCCTCGCTTTTCAATCTGCTCAGCCCGCTGCCTAATGACCTCCTTCAGAATATCATTTCTGTTTAGCAGTTTTTCTTTCTTTAATCTTTCTTCTGTCTAATTTTCCAGGATTAAACACAGGCAGCAATGCAGCAAAAATCTGCAGCATGGAAACCTGTATCTGCATCTCATCTCATTATCTCTTCAACTGCTTTATACACCGATCGGCCATAACATTATAACCACCTTCTTGTTTCTACACTCACTGTTCATTTTATCAGCTTCACTTACCATATAGAAGCACTTTGTAGTTCTACAATTACTGACTGCTTTTACCCTGTTCTTCAGTGGTCAGGACCCCCACAGGACCCCCACAGAGCAGGTATTATTTAGGTGGTGGATCATTCTCAGCACTGCAGTGACACTGACATGGTGGTGGTGTGTTAGTGTGTGTTGTGCTGGTATGAGTGGATCAGACACAGCAGCGCTGCTGGAGTTTTTAAACACCTCACTGTCACTGCTGGATTGAGAATAGTCCACCAACCAAAAATATCCAGCCAACAGCGCCCCTTGGGCAGCGCCCTGTGACCACTGATGAAGGTCTAGAAGATGACCAACTCAAACAGCAGCGATAGATGAGCGATCGTCTCTGACTTTACATCTACAAGGTGGACCAACTAGGTAGGAGTGTCTAACAGAGTGGACAGTGTGTGGACGCGGTACAGTGCTGATAATGATCCACCACCTAAATAATACCCGCTCTGTACTGGTGCTGTGGGCCATATATGGTCATAATATTTCCACTTTACAAAATCGAAACTTAAAAATGTATTTTAGTGGCCCTAATGCACCGTCGTATGTTACTCTGAGAGAAGTTTAAAGAAAAAAAATCTGTTCAGTTTTTGCGAGTGCATATAAAGCACTTGGCTACGTGACTAAATAGATAAGTGGAGGAGAAAACACGAAAACAAGACTACACACCAGCACTGAGTAAAATGCAATTACAAATCAGCAGCTACAAGACTGAAAAAATTAAAAAGTAAAGCGCCGCACCAGTCTGTGTCCCGAACCAACAATGATAAATCGATCGGTTGAATTGCATTTAATTTTCTCAACCATGTCTCAGTTTCAGATACGACTTAAAAACCTTTATTATTAACAGATTTAAAAGGTTTTTGATGTTAACTTACGATAATTAAAAGTGTGAAATACAAAAGTGGGTTTAATACACTACATAGTACAACCCCAAATCAGAAAAAGTTGGGACAGTGTGGAAAATGCGAATAAAATAAAGATATTTCATTTCAAACTTCATTTAATTATCAATAAACATCCATTCCTGCATTTCAGGCCTGCAACACATTCCAAAAAAAGTTGGGACGGGGGCAATTTAGGGCTAATAATGAAGTGAAAAAACTAAATAATGATGTGATTCCAACCAGGTGATTGTAATCATGGTTTGGTACAAAAGCAGCACCAGGAAAGGCTGAGAGTCTCTGATGAGTAAAGATGATCAGAGGATCCAGTTTGTCCACAAATGTGTGAGAAAATGATTGAAATGTTTAAAAACAATGAACCTCAAAGAAAGATTGGAAGGGATTTTCATATTTCTCTCTCTACAGTGCATAATATCATTAAACCATTCAAAGAATCAGGAGGAATTTCAGTGCGTAAAAGCCAAAGGCACAAGATTAAGCTGGACGCCTGTGATCTTCGATTCCTCCGGCGGCACTGATGCTCCACATCATATCAAACAGGGGCTCAAAATTCAATCAGGTGAAGTTAAAAAGATGTAAGTGAAGCGTCAAGCTCCATATGAGACACCACATTTTGCAGCTTCTCATGTGAAAGCACCCAAACCTCTACACTTTCACATGCCCACAGATGATGTCACGGTTCATGCTCATGGAAACACGTGGAACTGGTTCAAAATGATAGGGGTATGATAGCACCACTAAGATTTGAACTGGGATCTTAGTGCTGCTGGGTTAGCGTAATAGGCCGCTGCGCTACCCAAGGTCCTCATATAAGCTGTATAAATAAATGTTTGATGCAACAAATAGGACAAAAATGAATACATTTTGATGTATTAAAGTTGATGTACATTTTTAAAGTAGTGTACATAAAATACATACCTAAATTGTCTGAAATAGTTTTGGATTCAGAGTGAAGTTTCTCTCCCGCTGTGTATCAGGTACATGAATAATTCAGGCAGATTAAAGTGGTGAGCTTATTATTATTAGCCAAGAAATAGGTTTTCTGGTTCTTTAGCCTGCGTTTGAGGGCTGGAGGAGGCTGAGCTGGAACAGAACTTCAGTTCTCTGCAGTGTTGCAACACTGTTCTGCTACATTAATCTGAATGACTGAAATCTGCTGTGAAATGAACCTGGTATGGCTCAGAAAAAATGTTCAGGGTGGAGGGTGGAGTGTGGAAGACAGAACGAATGCTCTCGAGTTTTATATGATGTAAAGCAACATGGACGAGCTCGTCTAATATAAAAGAAATCAAAAAGGTTTCAGATTTTAAGACAACGAGTTAGATTACATGTACACTATTCATTTAATTTAATCCCGTCTAGGTTCTGGCAGTAACCTGATTATTTAAATGGTCATGTAGACAGCATACTTCCATTATTTTTAATTAAATTAAGGCTTTATTCAGATTATTAGTAATTCAATTAAACTACCAGAATTTCTGCCCGTTATTGGTTTATTCATCTATACAGGTACTATACAGGTACAACTTGCAAAAATAGGTTTAATACACTACAATACTAAACATACAGTGTATCACAAAAGTGAGTACACCCCTCACATTTCTGCAAATATTTTATTATATCTTTTCGTGGGACAACACTATAGACATGAAACTTGGATATAAGTTAGAGTAGTCAGTGTACAACTTGTATAGCAGTGTAGATTTACTGTCTTCTGAAAATAACTCAACACACAGCCATTAATGTCTAAATGGCTGGCAACATAAGTGAGTACACCCCACAGTGAACATGTCCAAATTGTGCCCAAAGTGTCAATATTTTGTGTGACCACCATTATTATCCAGCACTGCCTTAACCCTCCTGGGCATGGAATTCACCAGAGCTGCACAGGTTGCTACTGGAATCCTCTTCCACTCCTCCATGATGACATCACGGAGCTGGTGGATGTTAGACACCTTGAACTCCTCCACCTTCCACTTGAGGATGCGCCACAGGTGCTCAATTGGGTTTAGTCCATCACCTTTACCTTCAGCTTCCTAAGCAAGGCAGTTGTCATCTTGGAGGTTGTGTTTGGGGTCGTTATCCTGTTGGAAAACTGCCATGAGGCCCAGTTTTCGAAGGGAGGGGATCATGCTCTGTTTCAGAATGTCACAGTACATGTTGGAATTCATGTTTCCCTCAATGAACTGCAGCTCCCCAGTGCCAGCAACACTCATGCAGCCCAAGACCATGATGCTACCACCACCATGCTTGACTGTAGGCAAGATACAGTTGTCTTGGTACTTCTCACCAGGGCGCCGCCACACATGCTGGACACCATCTGAGCCAAACAAGTTTATCTTGGTCTCGTCAGACCACAGGGCATTCCAGTAATCCATGTTCTTGGACTGCTTGTCTTCAGCAAACTGTTTGCAGGCTTTCTTGTGCGTCAGCTTCCTTCTGGGATGACGACCATGCAGACCGAGTTGATGCAGTGTGCGGCGTATGGTCTGAGCACTGACAGGCTGACCTCCCACGTCTTCAACCTCTGCAGCAATGCTGGCAGCACTCATGTGTCTATTTTTTAAAGCCAACCTCTGGATATGACGCCGAACACGTGGACTCAACTTCTTTGGTCGACCCTGGCGAAGCCTGTTCCGAGTGGAACCTGTCCTGGAAAACCGCTGTATGACCTTGGCCACCATGCTGTAGCTCAGTTTCAGGGTGTTAGCAATCTTCTTATAGCCCAGGCCGTCTTTGTGGAGAGCAACAATTCTATTTCTCACATCCTCAGAGAGTTCTTTGCCATGAGGTGCCATGTTGAATATCCAGTGGCCAGTATGAGAGAATTGTACCCAAAACACCAAATTTAACAGCCCTGCTCCCCATTTACACCTGGGACCTTGACACATGACACCAGGGAGGGACGACGACACATTTGGGCACAATTTGGACATGTTCACTGTGGGGTGTACTCACTTATGTTGCCAGCTATTTGGACATTAATGGCTGTGTGTTGAGTTATTTTCAGAAGACAGTAAATCTACACTGCTATACAAGCTGTACACTGACTACTCTAAGTTATATCCAAGTTTCATGTCTATAGTGTTGTCCCATGAAAAGATATAATGAAATATTTGCAGAAATGTGAGGGGTGTACTCACTTTTGTGATACACTGTATGTCGACACCACTTTAAGTGTTTTAGCGACACCCATTGCTAACTAGTGTATAAAATCAATTCTATAAATCTTATGCTTCAAATTTTGTGGCAACAGTACTAAAACAAATAGAAATATAACAGAACTACCTGATTACTAACAATTCCACTTCCTTTTTTTTTAATCTTTTTTATAGTTTGTGCATTTTCTTCCTTTTTTCTCCCGACTTTAGCGCATCCAATTGCGCGAATTGCGTCAAATTCCCCTTCACTGATGCCGATCCCCGCTCCGATTGAGGAGAATGAAACACGCCCCCTCCGACACGTGTGCAGTAGCCGACTGCATCTTTTCACCTGCACGAGGCGAGTTCGTATGCAGATCAGCTTTTGTGTACAAACCCTGATCAACACGTTATTCCTCGTCTCTGTGCAGACGCCATCAGTCAGCCAACAGAGGTCGTAAATGCGTCAGCCATGAGAGAGTCCCTATCCGGCTTCCCACCCTGTATGAACAACAAGCCAATCGTAGTTCATGTAGCTGCACAGCCAGCCGGATGGCAGAGCTGAGTTTTGAACTGATGAGCGTGTTTTACTGCTGCGCCACCTGAGCACCTTACTTCCTTGTTATTTGAGTGACTAATGATCTATCGTCGATAGTGTCATGTAAACTAAGATTTTGCTGACGTCACTCACCAGTGTATAATCGTAATGGGAAGATTATCATACTTATTCAAATTAAACATACTCCCAACGCCCCTGAAATCTTCTGCATTTGCTGTCTAGTTTTAGCAGTCATCCTTTAATGATAAAATTATGACAGGATTATACAGTATATGTCTTTATATTGTTTCTATTGTTTGTATTTTTATTGTTTGTTAATTGCAATCCAGGGGTGCAGGATTCATTAAGGCAGACCGCATCCTGACCCTGGGCCGTCTGTTGTAGAGCACTGTTTTAGGGTATGCTGACAAAAAAGACTGAGCACAAATGCCACTCAATATTCGACTCAATATTCCAGTAGCGGCGTACTGTTAAAATGATCAGAACAGTTCCTCACTAATCTTTCAGAAACGTGTCCAGACGTGTATCTTAGCCACACAGTGTAAGAACGCCTGTTAGTGAGCCGTCCGCATTGCTGAAGAGATTCTCCCTGCTGCCAGTACCTGCAGTAATGATTACATTTGATCTTCTGCTCCTGTTGAGCTCCTTGTTGATTGAAGCACTGGCACATTAGCAGCACCTGCATTAACACACACATCGGCTTTCAACTAAATAAAAAAACACTAGAAGAGCAGAACAGAACACACAGACAGAAATGAAAAACCTCAAACATAAAAGATCAGCTTTTTATTTCAATCGAGCAGGACCTACATCTGATACAACTTGTTTAATTTTTTCTTCAAATTTATTTCAGCATTTTCTCCCAGTTTAGCATGTAGTCAATTTGTCTTCCACTGCTTGGGGATCCCTGACTGCATTCGAGGTGGGTATATTAGCGGAACCCTTTTTCACCCACACATTCTGCACAGGCGCTTCTCTATCTACTAATCAGGGTCCTTGCACAGCGTTTGAAGACCCCATCCACATAGTCCAGTCATCCCGCTCTAGCCCAACCGTGTCTGCTGCAGGCACTGCCAGTTATGCCCGCTAGATGGCGCCCAGCCGTCCGGTTGCAACGCCGAGTTTCGAACAGAGGAGTCTCGGCGCTGGTGTGCTAGCGGAATATCCCACAGCGCCACCTGGGCGCCACAACGTGTTTAATTATATAGTACGAGTCTGTCAATCACTGAGGGGTGGAATCAAATCAACAGCTTTAAGCTGTACTTGCTAGCATTGCTGGGTTGCATAGGTTTCCTCTGGATACTCCAGTAACACTCCTCAGAAACATGCCAGTAGGTTAAATTTGCTCTAGATAGATCTAGAAGAAAGTGTCTTGGACCTCTCGGGAGAAGCTCTTACCTTGATTCGAATATATGCCTCTGTGTCAATGGCATCTTCACAATCATGCAGCTCATCCATATCATGTCTGTCTGAACTTGACATAATTATTTCACCAAACAAGCTAAGAACCTCACCACATCAGATGTTTCCACTGCCTTTGGTCCATCTGAGATAACCAAGGGTCCAGAGAACTCCTATATCCAGCAGGGCCAGATAGGAACCTCTCTATGTCCAAATCATCCAAAACTTCAGCATGCAAGACTCACAAGATGCACATGGCCTGGGGTTCACATACTTTTGGTTAAATAGCCATATATATAGTCTGACCAGCCATAGTCTGCCCTCCTGAAAGCAGCATAGTGGATCCTTGGTCCTGAATCACATTGCACATTTATTCTGCGCTGTATAATTAGCAGTTCATGTTTCCACATTTAAATTCTCACCCCTGCTGCCCACCGGAGCACCCAAATTATTACTGACAAATCTATCCTGTCATTACTGTCTAATTATACAACAGGGACGTAATTACACACACCGGCAGCTGTGTGATGAATCCGAGTCCAGCTGCTAACACCAGTCTGGCGGCGCAGCCACAGCAGATCTGTTGGAGAAAACCAGATGAGAACAAACCAGGCGAAACCACGTCATGCAGTGACCACGTATGTGCTCATCAGATCTTGTGCAAAATTCCAACATTTTCTGTTGTTAAACTCTATTTACATCATTATTAATTTACTCTTACTTTTTAATACCATCAACAAAAATGGTTTTGGTTGAGCTCGTAGCCACTGATGCGCTGCTGCTTTCACATCATCATCATATGAAAATCTTCTTCCCCTTAAAGCTTCTTTGAGCGTCCAAGAAGGTGGAAATCAAATGGAGCTAAATCCGGACTATAAGCGTCTCTCAGGCTCTCAGACACGACTGATTAGTCCTCCTCCCACTCTCACTGCTTATAACCAAAATATAAAAGTGTGGAAACTTTTTGAAGATCCCTCGTAGTTACCATACGCCATTAGGAACTGTCCAACAATCCAAACAAACACATATCCGTCCTTCTTTGTTTTTAATATTTAAAAATCTTAATTATCCATCTAGACATTATAAATGTAGCCATAGGGATGGACCGGGGACAGATTCATGGCTTCAATAATTTTAATAAAAGTGGCTACAAAGCAGAGATGTTCACGAGTCACAAAATACGAGTCCGAGTCAAGTCACGAGTCTTTGGGCTAGAGTCCGAGTCAAGTCACGAGTCTTTAGACTAGAGTCCGAGTCAAGTCACAAGTCTTTAGACTAGAGTCCGAGTCAAGTCACGAGTCTTTAGACTAGAGTCCGAGTCAAGTCACGAGTCTTTAGACTAGAGTCCGAGTCAAGTCACGAGCCTTTAGGCTAGAATCTGAGTCAAGTCACGAGTCTTTGTGCTAGAGTCCAAGTCAAGTCACGAGTCTTTAGGTTAGAGTCTGAGTCAAGTCATGAGTCTTGTGCTAGAGTCCAAGTCAAGTCACGAGTCTTTAGGCTAGAGTCCGAGTCAAGTCACGAGTCAAAAAATATACATTGGAATGTAGTGTAGAAATAAATAAATAATCTGTAAGTTCAGATAAAAACAACAACAGATTAGCGAGTGTATTTAGCCGTTTTACTTCGTGCCTTTACTTTCCTCGTCATTGTGTAAATGAATGTAATTTGAAGGTTCCAGTTAAAAGCTTCGACTGATACGTTTTGTTTTCATTGCAAAACAAAAGCGCGATAAATTACGGCACAGCGGCCAAAATCCAAAACACAGCAAAAAATTTATTAAATTTATAAGCGTGTGTCACATTAGGAATAGAATCCGTTATTTTGTAAATGTGCTTATAATTAAAAACTTCCAAACTTTTCCCAGTTGTGAAGTAAAACACGAACTCGTTAGAAAGCCGATCAAGCGTTTCATTGACAATCATCTGTGTGACGCAAACTGAATAAATGCAAATAACAGCATTTCTTACTAACAATTACAATCAGGAGGTCTGATTGGTTCAGAAAGCGCTCTTTCAACCATTAGCGCCAATTCTGTAGGAGCATGAAGTGCATGTTTTACACACTTTGGTTACATTCTTGACAGGACAGGTAGTAACTGGTACACAAGATTTATCAAATCACAAGTTTAATATCAAACACAGTCATGGACAATTTTGTATCTTTAATTCACCTCACTTGCACGTCTTTGGACTGTCGGAGGAAACCGGAGCTCCGTTAGGAAACACACACAGACACGGGAAGAACATGCAAACTCCACACAAAAATAAACATTTATTAATCATAATCACGGGTTACAAGAGAGGATGACTTACATCCAACTTCAAAAATTATGCCATCAGATTTCGAATCAGGAACAATCTGGCAACCTTGAAGCTGAATAAACCGCTCACAGCTAATATCCACTTACAAATTAGACACACAGCCAAGAACTGCAAGTCTCCATATGCATAATCTTCCATGTTTATCTACTAACATAACATTTTGATGTACTTCTCAACAGCTTTATTGTGGATACAGCTCATTTAGCATAATTTACCCCATAATCCCCCTACATAAAGCCATTTGTGTAATCCTTCCTCCTATGCATATGTATAAAGAAGAGAAAGGCTCTTTTTGTCGCATTAGACTTGTAAGCTTATTTTATTCATAACGCACAAAGTGTTCATGCAAAATACACTGACACTGATGAGGCATAACATTATAACCACCTTCCTAATATTGTTTTGCTGCCAAAACAGCCCTGACCCATCGAGGCATGGACTCCACTAGACCCCTAAAGGTGTGCTGTGGTATCTGGCACCAAGGTGTTAGCTGCAGATCCTTTATCTCCTGTAAGTTGTGAGATTTGGCCTCCATGGATCGGACTTGTTTGTCCAGCACATCCCACAGATGCTCGACTGGATTGAGATCTGGAGAATTTAGGGGCCAAGTCAACACCTCAAACTCGTTGTTGTGCTCCTTAAACCGTTCCTGAAGCATTTTAGCTTTGTGGCAGGGAGCTTTATCCTGCTGAAAGAGGCCACAGCCATCAGGGAACCGTCTCCATAAAAGGGTGAACATGGTCTGCAACAATGCTTAGGTAGGTGGTACTTGTCAATGTAACATTCACATGGATGGCAGGACCCAAGGTTTCCCAGCAGAACATCACCCAAAGAATCACACTGCCTCCAGCAGCTTGCCTTTTTCCCATAGTGCATCCTGGTGCCATGTGTTCCCCAGGTAAGCGACCCACACGCACCCGGCGTTACATCCACGTGATGTAAAAGAAAACGTGATTCATCAGACCAGGCCACCTTCCATTGCTCCGTGGTCCACTTCCGATGCTCACGTTCCCATTGCTGGTGCTTTCGGCAGTGGACAGGGGTCAGCATGGGCACCCTGACTGGTCTGCGGCTATGCAGCCCCATACGCAACAAACTGTGATGCTTTGTGTATTCTGACACCTTTCTATCAGAACCAGCATTAACTTCTTCAGCAGTTTGAGCTACAGTAGCTCGTCTGTTGGATCGGACCACACGGGCCAGCCTTCGCTCCTCACGTGCATCATTGAGCCTTGGCCGCCCATGACCCTGACGCCGGGTACCACTGTTCCTTCCTTGGACCACTTTTGATACATACTGACCACTGCAGACCGGGAACACCCCACAAGAGCTGCAGTTTTGCAGCCATCACAATTTGGCCCTCGTCAAACTCACTCAAATCCTCACGCTTCCTGCTTCTAACATCAATTTTGAGGATAAAATGTTCACCTGCTGCCTAATATATCCCCCCACTAACATGTGCCATGATGAAGAGATGATCAGTGTAATTCACTTCACCTGTCAGTGCTCATAATGTTATGCCTGGTTGGTGTATATTCTTTGTGTAAGTGGTGTGTGTGTGTATAAAACTGCACTGTATTGATTAGCTGGATAGAAGTGAAAGTGTGTTGTGAAGTGCTTCTGTGCACCGAGCTTCAGTCCTCACACATATTTGTGTGAAGACACAAATGTTCATAAGTCTGATTTTATTGAGCTCAGAATAACTTTTTCTGCCTGAGTGTCAATACAATCTTCTGCCAGTCAGATTTTTTTGTCTGTGTGTCACAGCTCCATATCTTTTCCAGTGTGAGGGGAGATGTGACGGCTGTATATTTGATGCAACGCCGCTTGTGCCAGCATCAATCACATTTTTAGAAAGTTCAGAATGAATATATTTGATCGTCTCTGACTCTGGCAGGCTGCTCACAGTCGCACAGGATTGTGGCTTTAAGAATGAGAGAAGGAAATAAAAGTAAATGAGTTATTTTAGTATTTTCGAGCTAACTCATTATGTTTAAAGGATTACAGGCTTAGACGTCTAAAAATCTGCTTCTCACTCTCAGTTACTGTTCCCTGAAATTTAATTACTTTTTATTAATATTTACACACTTGCACATTTAATAATATTCACTGCACATGACACTTTCAGTATTATAGTATATTTATATTTAAATTAGATATTATTAATCTATGTATACAGCAGTATAGTAATGTACAGTAATTTTACCTACCTTCAATACTTTTGTTTTATTTTAGTGTACTGTGTGCTGCTGTAATACCTGACCTTTCCTTTGTGGTTCATAAAAGGATGTGTCTTCTTATCTATTGTCTATCTATGAATATTTTAAAAGCTATTGAAGTTATTAATATGCTGAATACTTTAAATTCTATTAAAGTTATGTATAAAAATCAGTTTTTATTATGTAATAAAGGATAACAGTGTCAGCATAAGAGTTGTAGTATGTAATGTGAGTTACACTTGATAAAATAGAACTTGTTTTGGAGCAATTTAATGCATATTTTAAAAGCTATTGAAGTTATTAATATGCTGAATAATTTAAATGCTATTGAAGTCATGAATAAAAATCTATCTGTCTGGCTGTCTGTCTATCTATATGTCAGTGTACATTAAACTGCTAAACATACTGTGTTCTGTGTTATTTTTGTGCTGCTTTGTCTAACTTACAATCTGATATTTGTAGAGTGAATAAATTGGCTATGGGAGCCACTGCTACACTGAGCTAAATGAACATGAACCCGCGAGGGGATGCGAATTGTAACCTTATGTTCAGGCCTACGGCAAGGTGACACGTCCAAGTGACCGGCTGTCATTTAATTTCAATTAGAGCTGGAGATTTAACACAAAACAGTTTAGCAAACTTTATGTTTACGCACATTAGGAGCTATTAGGAGCGACGTGGCGATTACCAACAGACAATGAGCACTGAGCAGAATGAAACAGAAGACTTTGTTTTTGGTTTCTCCTTGAGATGGAACAGAAGCTCACTGACGGTGTAAAACTTCCACAAAAGGACGCAGCGATCATGAAGAACAAACGCAGTTTTCTTGTCATGTTGACTGCACAAACAGTGATGGACTACGCAGGGATGAAATTTATAGACAAGCAGTTACCCTCCAGGATATAATGTCTGATTTGTGGGAAAAAAATGGATGGAAAGGAATCTAATTTTGTTGTTTTTTCTATACACTATGAAGATACTAGCTGGTAAATTACATTGCACTGTAGTTCACTTTTTTGTTCGACTGCAGTTAAATCATAGCAAATAAATGCCCACATATGATAATGACGCTTCCGGTGTGAACACAGGGTGCTTCGGGTGACAAGAGGCAAAAAACTTGTTTCTGGATTGAACGTAGGGTAAGAGATTTTTGAGAGCACAATTTCCAACATTTTTAACAATATATTTGTAAGGCGTCCCACAAATGAGAGGTTGTAGGAACATTATCACCAGATCTGTAAAACAGTCACACCTGTGAAAGAGAGGCAGGTGCAACCATCAACCATTTAACACAGGACAGAGCTCTCAAACGTAGCATCTGTTTAACACCACAGTTAATGAGTTAGAGGTCTGTGGTGGTGGTGCTGGTGGGAGTAATTGGTCCTGGCAAATGTTCTGTAAGTGGCGTGTTCTGTGAAAGCTTTTCCATCTCAAATTTCTGCAACAATAAATAAAAATGCAAATTCTCACTATGTTTGAACTTGTGAAAGTTTGGAAAGTTAAACTTAAATTCATCATTAATTAATAATCTGCTTAGGGTGGTGGATGAATTAAACATTAGGACGGTGTGTTCATTTGGCCAGAGGACTGGCCTTTACTGTCCACACTGGAATACTGGAGGACTAAAATACCTGTAGAGAACCCTTGCTGACATGGCAAACAAGTCTAAACTCCTCATGGACTGTGACAGGCCAGTTTTAACCCAGGAAATCTGGTGCTTTGCAGCATCCACACTACCTGCTGTACCATGATGATACCTTTTTAAAATATACATATACACAATTTACAAAACTTGAACTGAGGAGTGAGTTCAATCGACAACTGGAAGACTGGTTTAAATGGACAACTTGAATACAACCCCGAATCAGGAAAAGTTGGGACAGCATGGAAAATGCAAATAAAATAATAACACAGTGTTCCTTACATTTACTTTGATTTTATTTGATTGCAGACAGGATGAATATGAGATCATTTTGTGTGTTAATAGCGGCATCGACTTCTCTGGGCTCGGAGGCATCTAGGATGGACCATCACTCAGTGGAAACATGTATTGTGGTCAGATGAATCAGCCGGACCAAAGACGAAAAGGACCATCCAGACCATCTGTTATCAGCAACAAGTCCAAAAGCCAAGGGGGCGGTGTCAGTGCCAGGGTCTGTCCTGGTATGGGGGCGGTGTCAGTGCCAGGGTCTGTCATGGTATGGGGGTGTGTCAGTGCCAGGGTCTGTCATAGTATGGGGGTGTGTCAGTGCCAGGGTCTGTCATGGTATGGGGGTGTGTCAGTGCCCTTGGCAAAGGTCATTAACTCTTCTGTGATGCAGCATTAATGCAGAAAAGTACATTGAGATCTTAGAGCAACATGTGCTGCCTTCAAGAAGACATCGTCTTTTCCAGGGACGTCCAGCATTTTTCAACAAGACGATGCAAAACCACCTGCTGCACACATTACAAAGGCATGGCTGCGGAAGAAGAGGGTACGGGTACTGGACTGGCCTGCCTGCAGTCCTGACCTGTCCCCAATAGAGAACGTGTGGAGGATTTTAAAACGGAAAATGCGACAACAACAGACCCTGTACTGTTACACATCTTAAGACGTGTTTGCAGGAAGTGCAAAATAAAAGCTGAAATCTAAATCACTTGGTCTCCTCGGTGCCAAAACGTCTTTAAAGTTTGGTGAAAAGGAATAGCAACATTACAAAGTGGTAACTGCTTTACTGTCCCAACTTTTTTGGAATGAGTTGCAGGTCTGAAATGCAGGAATGGATGTTTACTAATAAATGAAATGAAGTTGAGCAGTTAAAGTAAATGTAAGAAACTCGAATAATGTTTTTTTATTATTTGCATTTTCCATGCTGTCCCAACTTTTTCTGATTTGGGGTTGTACTATAATAAGATAAATATAGAAAGGATTTTTTATTACACTGCTTGAATTGACCAGTTCTTTAGCGCTGTTTGGCTCCTGTGTCTCATTATAAGCTGTTAGCTTCATGCCAGTAATGCTTAATATTTTATTTGCTGATTATATTAGCATGTAATTATTGCCTTTATCTCCATTAAAGCCGCCGCTTCTCAGGGAGACACCAATTATTTTATAGCTGTCAAAACACATTTCACTTGCCAGATCTCCAATTTCACGCTCTCTCTTCCCCTGATTGTTGAATTAAACATGGGTTAAACCAGAGTGACCAAACGCACAGATCTGGTTTATGCTACGCTACATCATGAACTTTATAAATGACTTGAATTTAAGTGATTATTTGTGACAGCTGGTCTAGTCGAACAATATGTGGGCGTCTTATTTACACGAATGATTGTTTCCACTGATTTTTAGGAAACTAAAGTAAATGAGAACCTCGTGGTGGAACGGTAGCGTGTCGGACTCTAAATCAGAAGGCTGTGTGTTGAAATCACAGGGGGTCAGAGTTAGATTTATCACAAAGTTAACACATTTCTTTACCCTATTAATTTTTAATTGCTTTTTTGAAGTCTTGGCAGTAAAACACAAGTTCAATTAAGTTACATACGCAAACAGCACTGTACCAAGATGCTTTGCAAATCAACAATCAGGATTTGTTTCTTCTACCTGTGAATTCATTTACATTTTCGTCATTTAGCGGACACTTTTATCCAAAGCGACTTACAGCACTGTGACAGTATTTTGTCTAAGCAATAGAGGGTTAAGGGCCTTGCTCAAGGGCCCAACAGGGGCAACCTGGCAGTAGCAGGGCTTGAACCAGTGACCTTTCAACTACTAGTCCAGCACCTTAACCACTAGGCTACGACTGCTTCTTATTCATGGAGGCTGATAGACATAGACAACATTTTACATCATCATACGCGCGCTCCCGAAAAGGAGGCTGGTGAAAATCCTAGATGCCTTGATATGCTCCCTACTCTATTTCCTCAGCTGCTCCCATTAGGGGTTGCCGGCAGATCGTGATCCGCATTATTGATTTGGCACAGTTTGTACGCCGGATGCCCTTCCTGACACGACCCTCCCTATTTATCCGGGCTTTTATACTATTATCCTCTAGGCCACCCAATGAGGATGGGTCCTGTTGAAGCTGGTCTCTCAAGGTTTTTCCTTGTAATCTTAAGATAATTATTCCTACTCTTGCCCTCAGCTTGTTCATCAGGGTTTTTTGTATTTTAGTTCCATCATCTCCCATGAGCATAAGAAATTAATCTGAAAAGGTAAAACGTGACACATCTGAGTCTGAGCAGCTTTATTTGATTTTATTTATTGCTTTTACATTGTCCGGTTCCAGTTGGTGTTACATGGTGGTCCATTCTGGGGGCAGCTGTTCCATCACAGACTTCACATTTTCACCTTCAGATAGAAAGTCCTTCCAGCTGAGTCCTGCTTCATCCCACGATCGTCGGGCTTGTTTACAGCTCTGCATAGACACAACACAAAGTTTGGATTACTGTGTTTTGTGTATGTGTACTGTGGGTGTTTATACTAGGTACTGATTGTAATTTTTACCATTAGCAGCACTTACCATTTTCTTACTCAGCTGGTTGATGATCTGCACCAGCAGCGTAGCAGCTTTCTCCATAATCAGAAGTGGCTTAGCCAGTTCTCTACAGAAGCAACATCAACCAATCAGATCAACAGAGAATTACAGATTAATGGTGAATTCTAATAGAGGAATGCAGTACGGTTTATTACATTATTAACATTCACTAACATTACTTAACTGTTACTGAGCATGTCAATGACTTTAGCTACTTTTGAATCATTAAATAAGTTATAATTTAAAGTTAAATGAAACCTGAAGAGCCGAGCCATCGGAATTCCTTCATCCTGCAGCACTGGTGTGATTGTTTCTGCGAGGTAGAGCCAAATATGAGAAATATCAACCTCAATGTCTTCAGCTACCTCCAGAATTTCCTGGAACCTGAGCAAAACACACACACACACACACACATCTATAGTGATACATGTACAAACTGCAGTTTCATAATGATCATAATTAAAGTAGTAGTAGCAGTAGTGGAAGTAGTAATAACAATGTTATTACTCTGCTATTACTACTCTATTACTACTACTGTTATTATTATTATTATTATTAGCTGTGTGATTCTGAGTAACGTCACTCACCCTTTGAACTACTGCTCAGCTGGTAAAATTCGATCTCTGATTAGTTGGTATAGCAGGAGACCCAGACGTCCTCGCTCAGTGGCGCTGCGCTCAAGTGTCGTCTCTACACCAATCCGTACGAACATGAAGAGCAGAGACGCGCTGTTCATCTCCTGCACACACTGCAGCGCCTCCTACAGGAACACAAAACACACACAGAGCAACCAGATGACCTTATCAACAAGTTCATGGTCAGATCTATTCCTCCATCTAATGTTATTTTAATGGACAGCTTGTAAAACTTCTATACTACAGATGTTATGTGGCGTGCAGGTGATTTTACCTTCAGGTCATGAATGTGCAGATATTCCTCAATAATAGCCGCTGATTTCTTCTCCAGCTGCTCTTTACTCAGATTGGCTTTGGCAGGAGTGGGTGGTGCTGGAGTCCATTCACGCTTCACTACTGAAATAAAGAAACGTACAGAGTCGTTACAGAACTGCATTAATGATCGTTTATCTATGTCGGTTTGTGTTAGTTCATGTCTGTGCTGTTCAGGTAAAATTTAAACGTATTTATAAATATTTCAGGTGAAACGTTTATACTCACCTGCTCTCTCTGTGCTGTCTTTTCTAATCTCTACTTTGTTGGAGACACATTGTACGTCTCTATTACCTGACTGGTTCTTTCTCTTCCCAATGAAGTGGGTGTGTGACCTGACGTCTCCGGACCTTCTGGTGTTGGTCCAACTTCTCTGAAAGTCCTTTTGTCCGGAGGTCATGACCACATTGTTAAAGGCACAAGGCTGTTTGAGGAAAATCCACAACAAAAATTATAGTTGTTTTTCTTAACTAAAAAATACGAGTCCTTGGTGGTTTATTAGTAATAATGGAGGTGTTTGCTTCTTCTTCATACTTTGGGGATTTTGCCTCGGTGAGATCCATCATTGGGTGGTTTTCTGGTGTACACAGGCTTTGTGTTCCAGCTTTTATTCTCAGTCTGTCCTTTACTTTGTTGAGCTGGTTCTTCTCTTAAAAGCAGCTTGTGCTGGACTTTAAGCTGCTCCCTGTTCTTCTCTAATTCTGCTTCTTTATGCACCTCCTCGATCGTTTTGGGGCCCTTATCGACCCTCCTGGGAATCCAGTTGTTCTATTGTTAAAAAAATAAAGCAGAAATATATAAGATGAAGTAAAAGAGTAAAAACTTAAAGCACAAGTGTGCATGGATACATCCAAATTCTCATATAAAACTAACAGGAACTGAAGACTGGGTTATGAATGTGAGTAATGAATGTGAGTATTTACCTTTCTGAGGTCCAAAACATCCAGGATCATAAAACGAATCCTTGAAGAGGTTCTTCTATCCTTAATGACTGTTCCCAACTGATTGAAGTAGTAGTCCAGCAGGTTCTACACAAATAAAGACAGAACATAATGAAATGTTTAGAGATCTACTTTATCCTACAGAACACAAAGGTTATTCTGGTCCCTACCTTTCCATTGTCCAGGTCCAGGTCCTTTCCAGCTGTTGACAACAGTTTGCAGAGGGACTCTAAGCTCTCCTCATTGTTGTTGTTGTTCTCCAGCAGCTTCATGAGGCATTCGTGGATGAACTGGTCCGTGAGCATCTTCTGCTTATAAAGTTCCCCCATGAATTTGATGTTTCCGAGGGAACAGAGGCGAGCTTTGATCTTAATCTCCTCCAGCTCTTCTTTTAATAACTGCTGCTCGTTCTCCTACAGTCAACATCAGTGTTTAGTTCTTCTGCTCAAACTGAACTATTCTGGTACAGTTTAGATGTTGATGAGGTGAGAAATGTTGTACAATTGTGATTAAATATCGTTAAGCTGATGAAGCTTGATGTGTTCATGAATGAGATGATGAATGTTGCACCTCTTTAGCTTCATCCAGCTCTGTCAGCTTCTTCTGGAGGAGCTGGTTATCCTTCTCCTTCTCGAACTCCTCCTGACAGTGACCCACCAGCAGATTGATGAAGTTCACTGTGGATCCTGAATCCTCTGATGTGGGCACTTTAAGCTGGACATGATCAAGTTCAAGGAACTACGTTTAATTTGTACAACATCTAATGTAGTTTTTATGCATTATGAGATCCTACTTACTTCCATCAGGTCGCTGCACAGTTTGGCGTAGACAGTGGAGAAGTTGGGCTCAGCAACTGCTTTTTTAAAGATGAGCTCGATCACACCTTTGAGACGCTCCTCTGTGTTGATGGGGAGCTCGGTGAGTTGTTTCATCAGCTGCTGAAATTTCTCTGGTGTCATTTTGTTCAGGATGCTGCACACTTTATGAAACAACTCCTGAGTCTCAGTCGCCTTCGGATCTTTTACTTCGCTGCAGCTCTTTTTTATTGCCGGCTTCCAAGGTTTCTCAGCCTTGTTAAGCTGCACGTCATCGTTCAGAGAGATGTTGATGACTTTGTGCTGCTCTTTATGTTGGTCTTTCTGAGAATTTTGCATCCTGGGTGGCTAGAGGAGTAAAAACAAACCAACAAGGTTCATGATTAAAGGTAATTTATTATATGAGAAGAATATATGACTGAAGAATTGACTGAAGATATATATATATATATATATGACTGAAGAATTAAAATGATGTTAAAATGAATATTTGATGGTTATATGTGTGACCTACCAGTTCTCGTTCACCTTCTTTTTTCTGACTGTCTGGGTTTTTTATCAGGGGTTTGAAACTCTTTCTGGAAATCATCTGGTCCCTTAAGGTCAACTGCTCCATCAGTGGCTAAAGAGGATTAAGAAAGAGATGAATCATGGGAGGTCATGCTCTTAACCACTGCAGTTTTTCATGCCTGTGTTTCACATTGTGAATCTTATTGTGCAGATCTAGAGAGATGAAATCATACAGTGTGTGATATTTCTACCTTGTCCAGTACAACGTCCTTGATGTCCAGCATGACTTTGGGCCTCTGCAGACTTGCACTGGTCATCTGTAAGTTTAATAGAAACTCCCGGTCATATCTGATCTTCTGGGGGAGATTATTGGCTCCAGGGTGCTCTGAGAAAAATATTAAATATAGAGATACTAATAATCCACAACCTCAAACACACAATTATCCACTATTTATTTTCTTCTTTGGCTTCAACAGTCTTACTGGAAATGTTCTCCATGTCCATTTTCTTCTCCTTGGCATCAACAGGCTCAGAAAGGGTTTCCATGTTATCAAATGAGGGTTTGAACTCCTTCATCTGGTCCCTCAGGAACAAGTGCTGCAGCAGGGGCTAAAGACAATAAATTACACCCAATATTACTGTTCATGTCTCTACAGGATACATTTGTATTGTAATATTGTTTATTTAGAAGAATAAAGTCATAAAGTAATGTTTTAATGTTTCTACCTTGTCCAGTACAACTTCAGGAACGTGCTGCTGGACTTTGGGTCTCTGCAGACTTAACTGGTTCAGCTGCAAGTCCAGCAGAAAGTCACGGCTATATTTCTTCCTCTGCTGCTGTTTCTTTTGTTCACAGTGGTCTGAAAAATGAATGAAGGATTAAATATAGAAAATTAGAGACTTAAATATCATCAAATTTAATAAAAGAAAGAAGAAGCAGCAAAAAAAAATGCAAGATTTATGGTCGTCCCCTCACATTTAAAAGTGTCGTATTGATATTTCTCTTTCACAGCCGACTTACCAGACTTCAGGGCGATGTTCTCCTCATTGATCTTTTCCTCCTGGACATTAACGGGCTCAGGAACGGTGCTGTCCAGGTTAGTAACTGAGGGTTTGGACTCCTTCATCTGGTCCCTCAGGTACAAGTGCTGTAGCAGCGGCTAAAGAGAACAAAACAAGATCAAATCTGGAAACGTCGAGCTTTTAACCACAGCAGATTTATATCAGAATATTAGTTACAAATTATTATACAGTGAATATACATAGAATAAAACTGTATACACTATATTGACAAAAGTATTGGGACACCCTTTCTAATTATTCAGTTCATGTGTTTCAGCCACACCAATTGCTTACAAGTGTAATAAATCAATTATATAAGGGAAGGCCCTTTCCTAGTCCAGCACGACTGTGTCCCTTACTTATAATCATTACATTATTTAGAAGAATAAAATCATAAAGTGATGTTTTAATGTTTCTACCTTGTCCAGTACAACTTCAGGAACGTGCTGCTGGACTTTGGGTCTCTGCAGACTTAACTGGCTCTGCTGAAAGTCCAGCAGAAAGTCACGGCTATATTTCTTTCTCTGCTGCTGTTTCTTTTGATCATGGTTGTCTGAAAAATAAATGAAGGACCAGAAACCTTTTCACATCTAGATCATTAAAATGTTTTACCATGTTTATACTGATATTTCTGATTTTCAGGCTTACCCTCGTCAGGCTTGATCTTCTCCAGACGTTCTTCAGCTTCTTGGACATCATCATCACGTCTGGAAACGCCTTCGTCTGATCCTGTGTTCTCAGTGGGAGCTGCGGGATCTTCAACACTCTCTAATGCTCCTCCTGAGACTGTAATAGAACAGAACGTCATTTTAGTGACTGATTTTAACATGTGAAATTATAAGAAAAGTTTGAGATTGAGATTTGAAATAGGAGTTTATTTACTGAGCACAGCAGCAGGTTTTACATGATCACTGTTAGTCTGGACTACTGCATCTACAGACTGATGAAAGAAAAGAACATGTGTTTCCTTTCTCTTACTGCATGATTATTTTATTATAATAATACAATTATCACTGATTTTAGGACTTTATATTCAATAAAATATTTGCATCACAAATGTTTGTTGGCACAACCTGTTATAATAAAATAGTTAATAAACACGGCGTTTATTTCTTTTCTGCATCAACACATCACGAGTAAACACATGAGCTTTAGTTAGATGTCAGTTTTAAATATTCCTGCAAACCACGAGTGCTCATCTTACATGAGGTGACGTTCCTGTAGGTGTGGTCAATCTTTCAGACATGATCGCTTTGATGATGTCCCGTCCTCCCTGTGTGGGGTCTTTTATTATAATCTGTAGGAAGATTAAGGTTAAGTGATTGTGTGAAATGATATAAAATAAACTTTAAATGAATTTTATATGTATATAAAATGAACTAGCAGTGATCTTACCTGAGATGTGGTCCATCTTCCGGTCATGATCTCTTTGGTGATGTCCCGTCCTCCCTGTGTGGGGTCTTTTATTGTGATCTGTTGAGAAATAAAGTTGAAGAGCTTCATTGAGATTCGTCGGTACTAACAAAAGCTACAGCGGAATTAAAGTAATATATGATTATTATAAGCTAAATAAATACGAGTACATTTTAAATAGTGACATTGAGTGTACGTGTAAAACTTGTATTGCATATTTATTATCTGAATCATGCTAGTTCACTTTTATAAGTACATTTATTACCTGTTTACGCTCCTTTCTGATCAGAGGAGCTGTAAACAGTTGCTCACGGACGGGGTTCATCCTCACAGCCAGACTGGACACTGAAGGCCGAACATGAGACGGATAAAATGCTTCAGCTGATAGAATAAAAAACATAAATTATTATTGTTAATTGCAGTTCAAATGTTGTTAATCTATTTCTGATGAGTAACTTCTGTCATTTAATATTCCTTACTGTACACAGCACCATAGTCAGCAATTCTTCCAGTGGTTAAACCAGCAGGTGGGCAGGTCACTGGATTCTGCTGCTGCCACTGGGGGATGAATGGACAGCAGGACTGTAATACAGAGAAATGAAAGTTTAATTAAGAAAGATTCACTTTTATTGCTGAGTGGAGTTAAACTATAATACACCCGTCTCTACAGTTCAAATACTGACTTAATATCTGATTTAATTCATTAATTTTATTCAAACAGGACTGTAGTGATCACCTGTCCACATGGAATGAAGTACTTGAAGCCCTCAGAGAAAGAAGGGAGATAAATCTGGCGCTGAGGGATCATCGTTGTCCTATAACGCGGGGTTTGGACAAAGGGAGCTGGAATAGTAAGAGGCTGACCAGGGTAATAAAGGTCCGACTAAAGATGAAGAAATAAAAATAACACTTTTACAGCTCAGATTTATCAGAACACGTCTGATGTCTGATAAAAGTTAATAACAACTCAATTAATGAGAGCAAAATGGCATGTAGTGTAGAAATACCGTTAAGGTCTAAGTGTTACCTATAATTAATAACTGATCATTAAGCCAAATATAAACCAGTTTCCCACATAATCATACCATGGATAGGAAACCAGTCCATTACAGGGCTTCTGCCATCCCTCCCAGACATTAAACCCAGGTCCTTCCTGCTGTGACGTGACAGCGCTACCCACTGTGCCATCTTACCACCCCAGAATGTAATTAAACTATTAAAATTATTTATTTATCAAGGATCAGTGTGTAAGTCTTGTTTTTATTATGTTATAATTTGATAAACTTGCTTCTAAGCATGTTGATGCATTTATTAATACCTAGGTAGATCAGATAATGTAATTAATCAAATAAACATGATTTACTTACAGATCAAAATATCACATATAGAATAGAATAGAAATATAATAAATAATATTAAGTCAGGTGTGAGTGTAGAGTCTGATAACTGGTGCACATAGAATGTTCAGGAATGTCATTACATCATAGAACCCCACCTAGTACAGAGGGACCACTACTCCATCACATGCCTTTCAGTTCATTTAGCTCTACCTGTACTGTGTCACATCATTTATAATAGTAGTTTAAATGTAATAAAGTATAAATTATAATGTGGATTTAATATAAACAACATACACAGAAATCAAACTGGATGATACTCCTCTGAATCCCACAGCTTTCAAAGTGTAAATAAAATAACTAAAATGATAAACAGCAGTATTACAGTGGATTCAAAACATTTTTATTATTTAGCAAATTTATTGGGTTGTGATTTTCATTTTGAATAGAAATAATTCGCTTTTAACTAAACAATCTACACTTAATGAATGATAATGATGAAGTGTAAACATGTTTCTGGAATTTGTTTAAAAAATGCATGTTCAAATTATGCTGGGGTCAACCTTTCTACATCCTACATCCTTCCTAATGCAAACAGATCTGTCCCAAAGAGTTTCCTTTGCAAACCAACTCTAACAAAGACCAATCGCCTTAAGTAACTACTAAAGAGACAGAACTCATGCCGAACAGGGACTTGAACCCTGGTCCCTCAGATTAAAAGTTGGATGCTTTACTGGCTGAGCTAAAACTTGAAATTAGAGATACTCAGAGTTCTATATTTTTACATATAAATATAAATATAAATGTTTTAGAGGACAAGTTCAATTAAGTTACATGTATAACAAAAAGCCAACTCTCAGGACCTGTTTTTCAACCTATGTTTTTACAAAAACCAATTGCTTCAAGTTACAACTAAAGAGGCAGAACTCACGCCCAAAAAGGGACTTGAACCCCGGACCCTCAGATTAAAAGAATGATACTCTACCAATTGAGCTATCTAGTCTTCTGCAGTCTTGAAATTTGTATTTTAGAGAAGCTCAGAGGTGTATATTATTATGTGGCTCCTTTCTCATGGCTTTTCAGACATCTTGGCACTTTACCAAAGCTCTGAAACTGGCTTTGCCAATCCGCAATGGACAGCAAATGACCTCTTGGCACAACGGTAGCATGTTTGACTCCAGATCAAAAGGTTGTGTTTTTAAATCATGTCAGGGTCAACCTTTGCCTCAGCACAAAGTAAATGTTGTCCTCTTATATGTTTAGTCTTTTATTGCTTTCCCTAAGACTTGACAGTTTAACAAAGCTTTAAAACCGTTTAATTAGGTTACATCCTTTTTAATGCAAACAGCTCTGTACCAAAGAGTTTCCTTTACA
This sequence comes from Trichomycterus rosablanca, assembly GCF_030014385.1. Lineage (NCBI taxonomy): Eukaryota > Metazoa > Chordata > Actinopteri > Siluriformes > Trichomycteridae > Trichomycterus > Trichomycterus rosablanca. Next base: position 4,094,450 of record NC_085992.1, on the reverse strand, counting down.
AAACAGCTTTCACAAAGACCAATTGCCTCAAGTAACTACTAAAGAGACAGAGCTCACACCCAAACAGGGACTTGAACCCTGGACCATTATATTAAGGGTATGATGTTTTACCGACTGAGCTATCCAGGCTTCTACAGCTCTATAACTATGATTTTAGAGAAGTTCTGTATTATTATTATGTATTAAAACTGACTCAACAAACATTTTAGAGGACAAGTTCAATTAAGTACTATGTATATCTACGCCAACAGCAATTTACCAAGTGGTTTCCTTTGCAAAGCAACGTTTAGGACTCTCAATCTATGTTATCACAAAGACCAACTACCACAAGTAACTACTTAAGAGTCAGAACTTACACCTAAAAAGGGACTTGAACCCTGGACCCTCTGATTAAAAGGCTGATGCTCTACTGACTGAGCTATCCAGACTTCCACAATGCAAAGATTTTACCGTTACAGAAGTTCAGAGTTCTGTATTTTTATGTGGCTCCTTTCTCAAGACTTTTCAGAAGTCTTGGCAGTTTAACAAAGCTTAACAATAATGTGTCTGACTCCAGATCAGAAGGTTGCACGTTCAGATCAAGTTAAGCTCAACCTTTGACCTATCACAAAGTAAATGCTGATCTCTTATGTTTTTAGTTTTTTACTGCTTTTCTTAAGACCTTACACTTCAGCAAAGCTTTTTAACCCGTTGTATTAGGTTGCATCCTTTTTAATGCAAACAGCTCTGTACCAAAGAGTTTCCTTTGCAAACCAACTCTCAAATAGACCAATTATCTCAAGTAACTACTGAAGTGACAGAACTCAAGCCTGAACAGGGACTTGAACCTGTACCCTCAGATTAAAAGTCTGATGCTCTACCGACTGAGCTATCCAGGCTTCCACTGCCCTATAATCTTGAATTTAGAGAAGCTCAGAGTTCTGTATTATGATGTTTTAGCTTTCTCATGGCTTTTTGGACGTCTTTGCAGTTTAGCAAAGCTTTGAAACTGGGGTTGCAAATCAATTCATCAACTACCTGACCTTAAGATTCAAAACTGACTTAATAAACAACAGGACAAGTTCAATTAAGTTACATGTATAACCTCTGCAAACATCTGTACCAAGGAATTTCCATTGCAAACCAACTGTGAGGACTTGTTTTTCAACCTATGTTGTCACAAAGACCAATTGCCTCTGGTGACTACTAAAGAGAAATAATTCACACCCGAACAGGGACTCGAACCCTGTGTTGCTCCTTTCTCAAGGTTTTTCAGAAGTCTTGGCAGTTTTCCAAAGCTTTGAAACTGGGGTTTCCAATCTAAAACTGGCTGCCAAAGGTCTTGTGGCACATTGGTAGTGTGTCTGACTCCAGATCAATAGGTTGTGTGTTCAAATCTTGTTGGGTTCAACCTTTGCCTTGTCACAAAGTAGTAACTGTCCTCTTACGTATTTAGTCTTGTTTTGCTGAAGACTTGACAGCAAGGCTTAACAGCTGTATGAGGTTACATGTTTTTGATGCATACAACTCTGTAACAGGGAGTCTCCTCTGTAACCAAACTCTCACAAAGACCACTTGCTTCAAGCCTGAGCAGGGAATTGAACCCTGGACCCTCAGATTAAAAGTCTGCTGCTCTACCTACTGAGCTATCCAGGCTTCAGGTGCTCTTTCATTGTAAATTTAGAGAAGCCAAGAGTTCTGTATTATGTTTTAGCTTTCTCATGGCTTTTCAGACATCTTGGCGGTTTAGCAAAGCTTTAAAACTGGGGTTGCAAATCAATTATCAACTGCCTGATCTTAAGATTCAACACTGACTTAGAGAACAAGTTCAATTAAGTTACATGTACTGTATAACCTCAGCAAAACACAAACTCTCAGGACTTGTTTTTCAACCTATGTTTTCACAAAGACTAATTGCTTCAAGTGACTACTAAAGAGACAGAGAGCACACCCAAACAGCGACTTGAACCCTGGACCCTCAGATTAAAAGTCTGATGCTCTACCGACTGAGCTATCCTGGCTTCAGCAATACTAAAATATGGATTTTAGTGAAGCTCAGAGGTGTATAATATTTTGTGTCTCTTTTCTCGAGGTTTTCCAGACATCTTAGCAGTTTTCCAAATCTTTGAAACTGGCTTTGCCAATCATCAATGAGCAGCCGAAAACTTCGTAGTGCAACAGTAGCGTGTCTGACTCTAGCTCAGAAGGTTGCCTGTTCAACTCACGTTGTGGGCTTCCTTTGACTTGCCACAAAGTAAACGCTGTCCTCTTATGTGTTTAGTCTTTTATATTCTTAAGACTTAAGAGTTACATGTTTTTAATGCAAACAGCTCTGTACCAAAGAGTTTCTGCAGTGGTCAGTATCTATCAAAAGTGCTTCAAGGAAGGAACAGTGGTAAACTGGAGACAGGGTCATGGGCAGCCAAGGCTCCTTGATGCACGTGGGGAGTGAAGGCTGGCCCATGTGGTCCAATCCAACAGACGAGCTACTGTAGCTCAAACTGCTGAAGATGTTAATGCTGGTTCTGATAGAAAGGTATCAGAATACACAGAGCATCACAGTTTGTTGCGTATGCGGCTGCATAGCCGCAGACCAATCAAGGTGCCCATGCTGACCCCTGTCCACCCCTGAAGGCACCAACAATGTGCATGTGAGCATTGGAACTGGACCTCGGAGCATTGGAAGAAGGCGGCCTGGTCTGATTAATCTTTTCTTTTACATCACGTGGCTGTAACGCCGGGTGCATGTGCGTCGCTTACCTAGGGAACACATGGCACCAGGATGCACTATGGGAAGAAGGCAAGCCGGCGGACACAGTGTGATGCTTTGGGCAATGTTCTGCTGGGAAACCTTGGGTCCTGCCATCCATGTGGATGTTACGTTGACACGTACCACCTACCTAAGCATTGTTACAGACCATGTTCATCCTTTCATGGAGATGGTTTCCCTGATGGCTGTGGCCTCTTTCAGCAGGATGATGCGCCCTGCCACAAAGCAAAAATGCTTCAGGAACGGTTTGAGGAGCACAGCAACGAATTTGAGGTGTTTCAAACTCCCCAGATCGCAATCCAATCGAGTTTCTGTGGGACGTGCTGGACAAACAATGGAGGCCCCACCTCACAACTTACAGGAGTTAAAGGATCTGCTGCTGACATCTTGGTGCCAGATACCACAGCACACCTTCAGGGGTCTAGTGGAGTACATGCCTTGACGGGTCAGGGCTGTTTTGGCAGTAAAAGGAGGGCCAAGACAATATAAGGAAGGTGGTCATAATGTTATGCCTAATCGGTGTATACCTATGCAAACAGCTCTGTAACAAGAGGTTTCCTTTGCAGAGCAACTCTCAGGACTCATTATTCAATCTATGTTGTCACAAAGACCAATTGCTTCAAATGACTACTAAAGAGATAGAACTCACTCCCAAACAGGGACTTGAACCCTGGACCCTCATATTAAAAGTCTGATGCTCGCCAATCAACATTGGGCTACCAAAGACCTCGTGGCGCAATGGTAGCGCGTCTGACTCCAGATCACAAGGCTGCGTGTTCGAATCACGTCTGGGTCAGCCTTTGACTTTTCACACAGTAAATAAGGTTCTCTTTTGTGTTTAGTCTTTTATTGCTTTTTTTAAGACTTGACAGTTTAGCAAAGTTTCAAAACTGTTGAGCTGTTTTATTAGGATTCATGTTTTTTTTATTGCAAACAGCTCTGTACCAAACAGTCTCCTTTGCAAACTCTCACAAAGACTAACTGCCTCAAGTGACAGAGATCACACCCGAACTGGAACCCAGGGACTTGACCGACCCGGAGCTATCCGGGCTTCCAATGTGTTAAGATTTGACTTTAGAAAAGCTCTGTATTATTATACAGTTCTGTATTATTATGTGGCTCCTTTCTCAAGACTTTTCAGACATCTTGGTAGTTTACCAAAGCTTTCAAACTGGTGTTCCCAATAAACGTTTTGGAGGACAAGTTCAATTAAGTTACATGTACACCCAAACAGCACTTTACCAAGGGGTTTCTTTTGTAATCCAACTCTCAGGAATTGATTTTCAACCTATGTTGTCACAAAGACCAAATGCCTCAAGTGACTGTTTGAGGCTCTACCAACTGAGCTACCCAGGCTTCCACATCACTCAAATCTTGATTTTAGAGAAGTTTAGAGTTGTATAATGTGGCTCCTTTCTCATGGCTTTTCAAACATCAACCCATAACCTTCTGATCTGGAGTCAGACACGCTATCGCTGTGCCACAAGGTCTTTGTCTGTCCAACAGGGATTGGCAAAGTCAGTTTTAAAGCTTTGGTAAAGTACACTCTAAAAAATAAAACATTGGGTCAACAAAAAAAATTAAGGCAACGTTTTGCATTAGTCTTTTTGAGTTATGCCAACTTCTCCTAGAATTACGTTGACCCAACACAATATTTAAAATTACACAAACTTAATAACTGTCAACATGAACACATATTTTTAAGTTAGTGTTATTTAAAAATGCTTTTTACTGAATTATGAAAACCTAAAATATTGTGTTGGATCAATGTAATTCTACAAGCAGTTGGCATAACTCAAAAAGACTAATGCAAAATGTTGCCTTGATTTTTTTTGTTGACCCAATGTTTTATTTAATATTCATTTAACTTAAAAGTTTTAATACTAAATAAAACATTGGGTCAACAGAAAAAATCAAGGCAACATTTTGCATTAGTCTTTTTGAGTTATGCCAACTGCTCGTAGAATTACGTTGATCCAACATCCTGTAGCCTAATATCTCTAAACATTATTTTGAATGTTTGTTAGCATTGCACTGAATTTGCTGAATGTAAAACAATTTAAACAATGATACAAGAACAAGGAAACATGAATTATTACCAAAAATCATTTATTACAGAACAATAACAAATCCCATTAGTGGACAACAATAAAAACTATAAAAAAAACTAATTCCACATATCAGTCTGTAAAATCAGTATTTTAAAAATTATATGCATTAAACAAATGAGTAATGTTTATTGTTTAGTTTATTTTTACCTAGAACGCAAACACGTAATAATTAGCTAGCCAACCTTAGTTGTTGGCTACTTTTGCTACACAAACATCGTAAAATAGACTAGACAAAAAATAAGTTTTTAATAGCTCACCAGGGAAATTTTATGTCACTGGAAATATTTTAATCCATGAAAAAGTCAAGTTTTACTCAGTTTATATCACCAAATGGTGTGTTGGTCCATGCCACTCTGAAGAAAAGCTAGCTAGCTAATTTGCATAGCACTCAAACTCTCTCTTTTTCTCGCTCTCTCGCTCTTGTAGTTTGTGCCTGCCGACCTTCAACTGCAAAGCGGGCAAATTATTCAAATCACAAAAGTGAAATCTGTAGATACATAGGTCAAAAAATTGTTTGTAACAGTTAGAATGCTCACCTTGCTTGTGAAAGACTCACTCCACAGTGAAGAAAGCGCGCCTTGAGAACACAGACCGTTTCTGTCCGTGTGGGCGGGGCGAATTCAAACTAATGAGAAAATTAAGTCGTACAGTGTATGTATTTTAAGTTGCTAGAAGCTAAATTTTGTTCTTTATTGTTCAACCCAATATCTTAAGTTCAGGTGATTCATTATAGTGTGTTGAAACAACACTTATAATTTGTGCGTTATCAGAAATCAATAAAATAACAACTCCAAGTAAAAAATTGTGTAATATAATGTAACTTGATTTTTTGTCATACAGCAGTGCATATATTTAAGTACTGGTTAAAGGCCATCTGAATTACTTTTTAGAGTGTACCAAGAAGTCTGAAAAGCTGAGAAATGAGCCACATATACGACTCTGAGCCTCTCTAGAATCCTCCAGATGCCTGAATGGTTCATTAGGTAGAGCATTAAACTTTTAATCTTAGGGTCCAGGGTTCAAGTCTCTGTTTAGGTGAGAGTTCTGTCTCTTTAGTAGTCACTTGAGTTAATTGATAGTTGCTTTGCAAGGGAAACCCCTTGGTACAGAGCTGTTTGCAGAGGTAATACATGTAACTTAATTGAACTTGTCCTCTAAAAAGTTTATTAAGTCAGTTTTGAATCTTAAGGTCAGGCAGTTGATTTGCAACACCAGTTTGAAAGCTTTGGTAAACTGCCAATACGTCTGAAAAGCCATGAGATAGGAGCCACATAATAATACAGAACTCTGAGCTTCTCTACATTCAAAAGTTCCAGATGGCTGGATAGCTCAGTCGGTAGAGCATTAGACTTTTAATCTGGGGGTCGAGGGTTCAAGTCCCTGTTCAGGCTTGAGGCAATTGGTCTTTGTGAGAATTGGGTTGCAAAGGGAAACTCTTTGGTAGAGAGCTGTTTGCATTAGAAACATGTAACTTAATAAAAAAAATTTAAATGCTGCGAAACTGTCAAGTCTTAAGAAAAGCAATAAAAGACTAAACACATAAGAGGACAGCATTTACTTTGTGACAAGTCAAAGGTTGAACCCGATGTGATTTGAACACACATCCTTTTGATGGGGAGGCAGCCATGCTACCGTAGGTCCACAAGGTCTTTGGTTGCCTGTTGATGATTGGCAAAGCAAGTTTCAAAGCTTTGGTAAACTGCCAAGATGTCTGAAATGCCTTGAGAAAGGAGCCACATAATAATATACACCTCAGAGCTTCTCTAAATTCAATATTTGTGGGCAGATGAAGCCTGGATAGCTCATTCAGTAGAACATCAGACTTCTAGTCTGAGGGTCCAGGATTCAAGCCCCTGTTTGGATGCAAGTTGTGTCTCCTTAGTAGTCCCTTGAAGCAACTGGTCTTTGTGACAACAGAAATTGAAAAAAAAGTACTGGTCTGCAAAGGAAACCCCTCGTTACAGTGCTGTTGCATAGATATACAATGATCATGCATAACCCTATGACCACCTTCTTACTATTGTGTTGATCCATCTTTTGCTACCAAAACAGCCCTGACCCTTTGAGACATGGACTCCACTAGACCCCTGAAGGTGTGCTGTGGTATTTAGCATCAAGATGTTAGCAGTAGATCCTTTAACTCCTGTAAGTTGCGAGGTGGGGCCTCCATGGATCAGACTTGTTTGTTCAGCATTCCAGGGAATACTGTTTCCATGAAAGGGTGAACATGGTCTGCAACAATGCTTATGTAGGTGGTACGTGTCAACGTAACATCCACGTGGATGGCAGGACCCCAGGTTTTCCAGCAGAACATTGCCCAAAGCATCACACTGTCTCCGCCGGCTTGCCTTCTTCCCATAGTGCATCCTGGTGCCATGTGTTCGACGCACACGCACCCGACCATCCACATGATGTAAAAGAAAACGTGATTCTCCGTGGTTCAGTTCCAATGCTCATATGCCCATTGTTGGCATCAGCATGGGTACCCTGATTGGTCTGCGGCTATGCAGCCCCATACGCAATGAACTGTGATGCTCTGTGTATTCTGACACCTTTCTATCAGAACCAGCATTAACTTCTTCAGCAGTTTGAGCTACAGTAGCTCGTCTGTTGGATCAGACCACACTGGCCAGCCTTCACTCCCCACGTGCATCAAGGAGCCTTGGCTGCCCATGACCCTGTCTCCAGTTTACCACTGTTCCTTCCTTGAAGCACTTTTGATAGATACTGACCACTGCAGAAACTCTTTGGTACAGAGCTGTTTGCATTAAAAACATGTAACCTAATAAAACAGTTTTAAAACTTTGCTAAACTGTCAAGTCTTTAGAAAAGCAATAAAAGACTAAACACATAAGAGCTCACTATTTACTCTGTGAAAAGTCAAAGTTTGACCTTGACGTGATTTGAACACGCAGCCTTCTGATCTGGAGTTAGACACACTACCATTGCGTCACAAGGTCTTTGGTTAGCCATTGAGGATTGGCAGAGCTAGTTTCAAAGCTTTGATAAACTGCCAAGATGTTTGAAAAGCCATGAGAAAGGACCCACATAATAATATACAACTTTGAGCTCCTCTTAACACAGATAGCTCAGTCGATAGAGCGTTATACTTCTAATCTGCGTATCTAGGGTTCAAGTCCCTGTTCAGGTGTGAGTTCTGTCTTTTTAGCAGTCACTTGAAGCAATTGGTCGTTGTGAAAACATAGGTTGAAAAACAAGTCCTAAGAGTTAGCTGTTTGCAGAGGTTATACATGTAACTTAATTGAACTTGTCCTCTAAATTGTTTGTTGACTCAGTTTTGAATCTTAAGATCAAGAAGTTGATGAATTGATTTGCAACACCAGTTTCAAAGCCTTTGTGAGAGTTGGTCTGCAAAGAAAACTCTTTGTTACAGAGCTGTTTGCATTTAAAAAGAATGTAACCTAATAAAACATGTTTGAAAAACACAAAAGAGGACAGCATTTACTTTGTGACAAGTCAGAGGTTGACTCCAACGTGATTTGCACACGCAACCTTCAGATGTAGAGTCAAACACACTACCAATGAGCCACAAGGTTTTTGACTGCCTCTTTGATAATTGGCAAAGCCAGTTTTAAAGCTTTGGTAAACTGCCACAACGTCTGTAATGCCTTGGGAAAGGAGCCACATAATAATACAGAACTCTGAGCTTCTCTAAATTCATAATTGTAGAGCAGTGGAAGCTCGGATAGCTCAGTCGGTAGAGTGTCAGACTTTTCAGACTGTTCGGGCTCGAAGCAATAAGACTTTATGAGAGTTGGGTTGCAAAGAAAACTCTTTGGTACAGAGCTGTTTGCATTAAAAACATGAAACCTAATAAAACAGTTTTAAAACGTTGCTAAACTGTCAAGTCTTAAGAAAAGCAATAAAAGACTAAACACATAAGAGGACAGCATTTACTTTGTGACAAGTCAAAAGTTGACCTTGACGTGATTTGAACACGCAGCCTTCTGATCTGGAGTCAGACGCGCTACCATTGCACCGCAAGGTCTTTAGTTAGCCTTTGAAGATTGGCAGAGCCAGTTTTTAAAGCTTTGGTAAACTGCCAGGATGTCTGAAAAGCCATGAGAAAGCAGCCGCATAATATTAATACATATAATATTATACACCTCTGAGCTTCTCTAAAATCCTAATTTTAACTTCACAGAAGCCCGGATAGCTCAGTCGGTAGAGCATCAGACTTTTAGTCTGAGGGTCCAGGGTTCAAGTCCCTGGCCAGGCATGAGTTTATCATTTCACTTCTTTTATTTACACTTTATAATCTGTGGGATTCAGAGGAGTATCATCCAGTTTGATTTCTGTGTATGTTGTTCATATTAATTCCACATTATAATTTATACTTTATTACATTTAAACTACTATTATAAATGATAGGACACAGTACAGGTAGAGCTAAATGAACTGAAAGGCATGTGATGGAGTAGTGGTCCCTCTGTACTAGGTGGGGTTCTATGATGTAATGACATTCCTGAACATTCTATGTGCACTAGTTATCAGACTCTACACTCACACCTGACTCATTCAGTATAAGACGTTGTAGTGAGCACATGTATGTTTACCTGTTCCTACGTCTAAAATAATGAACCCTGAGCTGCAAACCAGTGAGGTAACTTCACCCTAATATATTATTTAATATTATTTATTATATTTCCATTCTATTCTATATGTGATATTTTGATCTGTAAGTAAATCATGTTTATTAGATTAATTACATTATCTGATCTATCTAGGTATTAATAAATATAGCGACATGCTTAGAAGCAAGTTTATCAATTTATAACATAATAAAAACAAGATTTACACACTGATCCTTGATAAATAAATAATTGTAATAGTTTAATTACATTCTGGGGTGGTAAGATGACACAGTGGGTAGCGCTGTCACGTCACAGCAGGAAGGACCTGGGTTTAATGTCTGGGAGGGATGGCAGAAGCCCTGTAATGGACTGGTTTCCTATCCATGGTGTGATTATGTGGGAAACTGGTTTATATTTGGCTTAAGGATCAGTTATTAATTATAGGTAACATTTAGACCTTAATGGTGTTTCTACACTACATGCCATTTTGCTCTTATTAATTGAGGTGTTATTAACTTTTATCAGACATCAGACGTGTTCTGATAAATCTGAGCTGTAAAAGTGTTGTTTTTATTTCTTTCTTTTTAGTTGGAACTTTATTACCCTGGTCAGCCTCTCACTATTCCAGCTCCCTTTGTCCAAACCCCCCGTTATAGGACAACGATGATCCCTCAGCGCCAGATTTATCTCCCTTCTTTCTCTGAGGGCTTCAAGTACTTCATTCCATGTGGACAGGTGATCACTACAGTCCTGTTTGACTAAAAATAATGAATTAAATCAGATATTAAGTCAGTATTTGAACTGTAGAGACAGGTGTATTATAGTTTGTCTCCACTCAGTAATAAAAGTGAATCTTTCTTAATTAAACTTTCATTTATCTGTATTACAGTCCTGCTGTCCATTCATCCCCCAGTGGAAGCAGCAGAATCCAGTGACCTGCCCACCTGCTGGTTTAACCACTGGAAGAGTTGCTGACTATGGTGCTGTGTACAGTAAGGAATATTAAATGACAGAAGTTACTCATCAGAAATAGATTAACAACATTTGAACTGCAATTAACAATAATAATTGATGGTTTTTATTCTAACAGCTGAAGCATTTTATCCGTCTCATGTCCGGCCTTCAGTGTCCAGTCTGGCTGTGAGGATGAACCCCGTCCGTCAGCAACTGTTTACAGCTCCTCTGATCAGAAAGGAGCGTAAACAGGTAATAAATGTACTTATAAAAGTGAACTAGCATAATTCAGATATTAAATATGCAATACATGTTTTACATGTACGCTCAATGTGCTTAAAATGTACTCGTATTTATTTAGCTTATAATAATAATATTTTTAATTTTCCTCTCTGAGATCTTCACATTCTTTTAATTCCGCTGTAGCTTTTGTTAGTACCGACGAATCTCAATGAAGCTCTTCAACTTTATTTCTCAACAGATCACAATAAAAGATCCCACACAGGGAGGACGGGACATCACCAAAGAGATCATGACCGGAAGATGGACCACATCTCAGGTAAGATTACTGCTGGTTGATTTTATATACATATAAAGTTCATTTTATGTCATTTTACACAATCACTTAACCTTAATCTTCCTACAGATTATAATAAAAGACCCCACACTGGGAGGACGGGACATCACCAAAGCGATCATGTCTGAAAGATTGACCACACCTACAGGAACGTCACCTCATGTAAGATGAGCACTCGTGGGTTGCAGGAATATTTAAAACTGACATCTAACTAAAGCTCATGTGTTTACTCGTGATGTGTTGATGCAGAAAAGAAATAAACGCCGTGTTTATTAACTATTTTATTATAACAGGTTGTGCCAACAAACATTTGGCCTTGTGATGCAAATATTATATTGAATATAAAGTCCTAAAATCAGTGATAATTGTATTATTATAATAAAATGATCATGCAGTAAGAGAAAGGAAACACATGTTCTTTTCTTTCATCAGTCTGTAAATGCAGTGGTCCAGACTAACAGTGATCATGTAAAACCTGCTGCTGCTGCTGCTGCTGTGCTCAGTAAATAAACTCCTATTTCAAATCTCAATCTCAAACTCTTCTTATAATTTCACGTTAAAATCAGTCACTAAAATGACGTTCTGTTCTATTACAGTCTCAGGAGGAGCATTAGAGAGTGTTGAAGATCCTGCAGCTCCCACTGAGAACACAGGATCAGACGAAGGCGTTTCCAGACGTGATGATGATGTCCAAGAAGCTGAAGAACGTCTGGAGAAGATCAAGCCTGACGAGGGTAAGCCTGAAAATCAGAAATATCAGTATAAACATGGTAAAACATTTTAATGATCTAGATGTGAAAAGGTTTCTGGTCCTTCATTTATTTTTCAGACAACCATGATCAAAAGAAACAGCAGCAGAGAAAGAAATATAGCCGCAACTTTCTGCTGGACTTTCAGCTGAGCCAGTTAAGTCTGCAGAGACCCAAAGTCCAGCAGCACGTTCCTGATGTTGTACTGGACAAGGTAGAATCATTAAAACATCACTTTATGGCTTTATTCTTCTAAATAATGTAATGATTATAAGATGCACAGTCATGCTGGACTAGGAAAGGGCCTTCCCTTATATAATTGATTTATTACACTTGTAAGCAATTGGTGTGGCTGAAACACATGAACTGAATAATTAGAAAGGGTGTCCCAATACTTTTGTCCATATAGTGTATACAGTTTTATTCTATGTATATTCACTGTATAATAATTTGTAACTAATATTCTGACATAAATCTGCTGTGGTTAAAAGCTCGACGTTTCCAGATTTGATCTTGTTTTGTTCTCTTTAGCCGCTGCTACAGCACTTGTACCTGAGGGACCAGATGAAGGAGTCCAAACCCTCAGTTACTAACCTGGACAGCACCGTTCCTGAGCCCGTTAATGTCCAGGAGGAAAAGATCAATGAGGAGAACGTCGCCCTGAAGTCTGGTAAGTCGGCTGTGAAACAGAAATATCAATACGACACTTTTAAATGTGATGGGACGACCATAAATCTTGCATTTTGTTGCTGCTTCTTCTTTCCTTTATTAAATTTGATGATATTTAATTCTCTAATTCTCTATATTTAATCCTTCATTCATTTTTCAGACCACTGTGAACAAAAGAAACAGCAGCAGAGGAAGAAATATAGCCGTGACTTTCTGCTGGACTTGCAGCTGAAACAGTTAAGTCTGCAGAGACCCAAAGTCCAGCAGCACGTTCCTGATGTTGTACTGGACAAGGTAGAACAATTAAAACATGACTTTATGACTTTATTCTTCTAAATAAACAATATTACAATACAAATGTATCCTATAGAGACATGAACAGTAATATTGGGTGTAATTTATTGTCTTTAGCCCCTGCTGCAGCACTTGTTCCTGAGGGACCAGATGAAGGAGTTCAAACCCTCATTTGATAACATGGAAACCCTTTCTGAGTCTGTTGAAGACCAAGAGAAGAAAATGGACACAAAGAACATTTCTAGTAAGACTGTTAAAGCCAAAAAAGAAGAAAATAAATAGTGGCTAATTGTGTATTTGAGGTTGTGGATTATTAATTTCTCTATATTTGATATATTTCTCAGAGCACCCTGGATCCAATAATCTCCCCCAGAAGATCAGATATGATCGGGAGTTTCTATTAAACCTACAGATGACCAGTGCGAGTCTGCAGAAGCCCAAAGTCATGCTGGACATCAAGGACGTTGTACTGGACAAGGTAGAAATATCACACACTGTATGATTTCATCTCTCTAGATCTGTACAATAAGATTCACAATGTGAAACGCAAGCATGAAAAACTGCAGTGGTTAAGAGCATGACCTCCCATGATTCATCTCTTTCTTAATCCTCTTAAGCCACTTATGGAGCAGTTGACATTAAGAGACCAGATGATTTCCAGAAAGAGTTTCAAACCCCTGATAAAAAACCCAGACAGTCAGAAAAAAGAAGGTGAACGAAAACTGGTAGGTCACACATATAACCATCAAATCATTTTAACATCATTTTAATTCTTCAGTCATGCAGATAAAGCTCCTCATATAATAAATTACCTTTAATCATGAACCTTGTTGGTTTGTTTTTACTCCTCTAGCCACCCAGGATGCAAAATTCTCAGAAAGACCAACATAAAGAGCAGCACAAAGTCATTAACATCTCTCTGAACGATGACGTGCAGCTTAACAAGGCTGAGAAACCCTGGAAGCCGGCAATAAAAAAGAGCTGCAGCGAAGTAAAAGATCCGGAGGCGACTGAGACTCAGGAGCTGTTTCATAAAGTGTGCAGCATCCTGAACAAAATGACACCAGAGAAGTTTCAGCAGCTGATGAAACAACTCACTGAGCTCCCCATCAACACAGAGGAGCGTCTCAAAGGTGTGATCGAGCTCATCTTTAAAAAAGCAGTTGCTGAGCCCAACTTCTCCACCGTCTACGCCAAACTGTGCAGCGGCCTGATGGAAGTAAGTAGGATCTCATAATTCATAAAAACTACATTAGATGTTGTACAAATTAAACGTAGTTCCTTGTACTTGATCATGTCCAGCTTAAAGTGCCCACATCAGAGGATTCAGGATCCACAGTGAACTTCATCAATCTGCTGGTGGGTCACTGTCAGGAGGAGTTCGAGAAGGAGAAGGATAACCAGCTCCTCCAGAAGAAGCTGACAGAGCTGGATGAAGCTAAAGAGGTGCAACATTCATCATCTCATTCATGAACACATCAAGCTTCATCAGCTTAACGATATTTAATCACAATTGTACAACATTTCTCACCTCATCAACATCTAAACTGCACCAGAATAGTTCAGTTTGAGCAGAAGAACTAAACACTGATGTTGACTGTAGGAGAACGAGCAGCAGTTATTAAAAGAAGAGCTGGAGGAGATTAAGATCAAAGCTCGCCTCTGTTCCCTCGGAAACATCAAATTCATGGGGGAACTTTATAAGCAGAAGATGCTCACGGACCAGTTCATCCATGAACACATCATGAAGCTGCTGGAGAACAACAACAACAATGAGGAGAGCTTAGAGTCCCTCTGCAAACTATTGTCAACAGCTGGAAAGGACCTGGACCTGGACAATGGAAAGGTAGGGACCAGAATAACCTTTGTGTTCTGTAGGATAAAGTAGATCTCTAAACATTTCATTATGTTCTGTCTTTATTTGTGTAGAACCTGCTGGACTACTACTTCAATCAGTTGGGAACAGTCATTAAGGATAGAAGAACCTCTTCAAGGATTAGTTTTATGATCCTGGATGTTTTGGACCTCAGAAAGGTAAATACTTACATTCATTACTCACATTCATAACCCAGTCTTCAGTTCCTGTTAGTTTTATATGAGAATTTGGATGTATCCATGCACACTTGTGCTTTAAGTTTTTACTCTTTTACTTCATCTTATATATTTCTGCTTTATTTTTTTAACAATAGAACAACTGGATTCCCAGGAGGGTCGATCAGGGCCCCAAAACGATCGAGGAGGTGCATAAAGAAGCAGAATTAGAGAAGAACAGGGAGCAGCTTAAAGTCCAGCACAAGCTGCTTTTAAGAGAAGAACCAGCTCAACAAAGTAAAGGACAGACTGAGAATAAAAGCTGGAACACAAAGCCTGTGTACACCAGAAAACCACCCAATGATGGATCTCACCGAGGCAAAATCCCCAAAGTATGAAGAAGAAGCAAACACCTCCATTATTACTAATTAACCACCAAGGACTTTTATTTTATTACTGAGGAAAAACAACTATTATTTTGTTGTGGATTTTCCTCAAACAGCCTTGTGCCTTTAACAATGTGGTCGTGACCTCCGGACAAAAGGACTTTCAGAGAAGTTGGACCAACACCAGAAGGTCCGGAGATGTCAGGTCACACACCCACTTCAGTGGGAAGAGAAAGAACCAGTCAGGTAATAGAGACGTACAATGTGTCTCCAACAAAGTAGAGATTAGAAAAGACAGCACAGAGAGAGCAGGTGAGTATAAACGTTTCACCAGAAATATTTATAAATACGTTTTAATTTTACCTGAACAGCACAGACATGAACTAACACAAACCGACATAGATAAACGATCATTAATGCAGTTCTGTAACGACTCTGTACGTTTCTTTATTTCAGTAGTGAAGCGTGAATGGACTCCAGCACCACCCACTCCTGCCAAAGCCAATCTGAGTAAAGAGCAGCTGGAGAAGAAATCAGCGGCTATTATTGAGGAATATCTGCACATTCATGACCTGAAGGTAAAATCACCTGCACGCCACATAACATCTGTAGTATAGAAGTTTTACAAGCTGTCCATTAAAATAACATTAGATGGAGGAATAGATCTGACCATGAACTTGTTGATAAGGTCATCTGGTTGCTCTGTGTGTGTTTTGTGTTCCTGTAGGAGGCGCTGCAGTGTGTGCAGGAGATGAACAGCGCGTCTCTGCTCTTCATGTTCGTACGGATTGGTGTAGAGACGACACTTGAGCGCAGCGCCACTGAGCGAGGACGTCTGGGTCTCCTGCTGTACCAACTAGTCAGAGATCGAATTTTACCAGCTGAGCAGTATTTCAAAGGGTGAGTGACGTTACTCAGAATCACACTGCTAATAATAATAGTAGTTGTAATAGAGTAGTAATAGTAGTGTAATGATGTTGTTATTACTGCTTTCACTACTGCTACTACTACCTTAATTATTATTATTATGAAACTACAGTTTGTACATGTATCACTATAGATGTGTGTGTGTGTGTGTGTGTGTGTTTTGCTCAGGTTCCAGGAAATTCTGGAGGTAGCTGAAGACATTGAGGTTGATATTCCTCATATTTGGCTCTACCTCGCAGAAACAATCACACCAGTGCTGCAGGATGAAGGAATTCCGATGGCTCGGCTCTTCAGGTTTCATTTAACTTTAAATTATAACTTATTTAATGATTCAAAAGTATCTAAAGTTATTGACATGCTCAGTAACAGTTAAGTAATGTTAGTGAATGTTAATAATGTAATAAACCGTACTGCATTCCTCTATTAGAATTCACCATTAATCTGTAATTCTCTGTTGATCTGATTGGTTGATGTGGTTTCTGTAGAGAACTGGCTAAGCCACTGGTGATGATGGAGAAAGCTGCTACGCTGCTGGTGCAGATCATCAACCAGCTGAGTAAGAAAATGGTAAGTGCTGCTAATGGTAAAAATTACAATCAGTACTAAGCATAAACACCCACAGTACACATACACAAAAACACAGTAATCTACACCTTGAGTTGTGTCTATGCAGAGCTGTAAACAAGCCCGACGATCGTGTTATGAAGCAGGACTCAGCTGGAAGGACTTTCTACCTGAGGGTGAAAATGTGAAGTCTGTGAAGGAACAGCTGCCTCCAGAATGGACCACCATGTAACACCAACTGGAACCCGGACAATGTAAAAGCAATAAATAAAATAAAATAAAATAAAGCTGCTCAGATTTAGATGTGTCACGTTTTGTGTTATATTCAGGAGGATATTATTGATATGATTCTTTATAAATTAGTGTGTGTGTGTGTGTGTTTGTGTGTGTGTGTGTGTGTTTATAAACCCCAAACTGCCTCCACACAGTTAAAGACTTTTCATTTACATTTACACCATTTAGCAAACCCTTCAATCCAAAATGACTTACAGTACGGTGACAGTATACAATCTAAGCAATTGAGAGTTGCTCAAGGGCCCAACAGTGGCAACATGGCAGTGGTGGGGCTTAAACCTCCAACCTTCTGATTACCACTCCAGTACCTTAATGACTAGGCAACAGTGCCCCATAATTAAACAATGATATGTTAAAATCAATGTTAAATTGATTGAAGGACTGGGTGAAACACTTATACTCAATTAATACAAGAAGTGTCTCCATACTTTTGGCCATGTAGTGATTCTTGGAACATAAGAGTACCAGTATGCATTAAAAATACGCTAGCACACCAGAGCTGGGATTTCGAATACATCGTATCGAAACTCAGCTCGGATGTTGGCTGTTGTTCATAGGGTAGGATAAGCTGGATAGGGACTCCTCATGACAGAGTGAATTATGACCTCTGCTGGCTGATTGATGGTGCTCAGATCAGACACAGCAGCGCTGCTGGAGTTTTTAAATACCGTGTCCACTCACTGTCCACTCTATTAGACACTCCTACCTAGTTGGTCCACCTTGTAGATGTAAAGTCAGAGACGATCGCTCATCTATTGCTGCTGTTTGAGTTGGTCATCTTTGAGACCTTCATCGGTGATCACAGGACGCTGTTGGCTGGATATTTTTGGTTGGTGGACTATTCTCAGTCCAGCAGTGACAGTGAGGTGTTTAAAAACTCCAGCAGAGCTGCTGTGTCTGATCCACTCATACCAGCACAACACACACTAACACACCACCACCATGTCAGTGTCACTGCAGTGCTGAGAATGATCCACCACCTAAATAATACCTGCTCTGTGGTGGTCCTGTGGGGGTCCTGACCATTGAAGAACAGCATGAAAGGGGGTAACAAAGCATGTAGAGAAACAGATGGACTACAGTCAGTAATTGTAGAACTACAAAGTGCTTCTATATGGTAAGTGGAGCTGATAAAATGGACAGTGAGTGTAGAAACAAGGAGGTGGTTGGTGTATGTATGTATGTTGAGTAATTTTGAAGCAATCTGTTTTAATGTTGTTAAAAGAAACTTCTAACCCCCTCAATCCTGATTAAATAATATAAAAAAACTGAAATGAAAACATCCGAGCCAGATTCTTCTTCATAAGTTTCCTTAATGTTGCTTTTTATCCTTTTTTGTTTTATTTATCTCCTCTTTAAGCCAACACATTATGTCATTTGGGTCCCGTTTGTACTATTTATGTCTGGAGAAGGAGCCAGTCGCCCTGAGCCTGGAGTCATTTCATTTAAAAAATGTTTTCACTGAGCGCAGAGGAACTCAGAGGTGCGAGTAATAAATTCAGCGCTCTTTCCTCACCTCCTGCTAATACTTAATCAGCTATCAACGAACTGCTGAGTGCTCTCCACGCTAACAAGCTCCCTCGGAAATGGATTCGCTTCTTAAACCTGTATCTGCACTTTAGCGTGGGAACTAATTGGCCCTGGAGGTTTGTTGTATGTTTTTCAGCTTATTGAACAGATCCTGGAAGACTCGGGGAGACGCTCGTCATTAACGACCTGTTTAAAACCTTGTTGTTTTATCTTAATCAGCTGATTAAACAGTGAGGCTATTTATTTACCATGTAGCTTCATACACAACAGTTTAGGGAAGCTTTATAAAGACATAAAGAAATGCATGCTTTAAAGAAACTCCAGTAACCTGCAGCTTTGGAATGAACTGGAACATCAACTGAGGCTTTTCTAAGTGACATCAGTGACCATCCTAATCTAGTCGTATCCAATTACCCTGATTGCGTTATGCTTCACCTCTGCTGATACAACCCTTCACTGCTGACTGAGAAGCTTTGCAACAGACACGCCCCCTCCGACTGCATCTTTTTACCTGCACAAGGGTAGTTCATATGCGGATCAGCCTTGTGCTACACCCTGAGAGAGCCACACCCTTTAAAAGACCTTGTTGTTTCATCTTAATCAGCTGATTAAACAGTGAGGCTATTTATTTACCATGTAGCTTTAAACACAACAGTTTAGGGAAGCTTTATAAAGACATAAAGAAATGCTCAGCTTAAAGAAACTCCAGTCACCTCCAGCTTTGGAATGAACTGGAATATCAACTGAGGCTTTTCTGAGTGACATCAGTGCCCAAACTAATCTAGTCGTATCCAATTACCCTGATTGCGTTACGATTCACCTCTACGATACAACCCTCCACTTGCGGACTGAGGTGCTTTACAACTGACACACACCCCCTCTGACACGTGTGCAGTACCGACTGCATCTTTTTACCTGCACGAGGGGAGTTCATATGCGGATCAGCCTTGTGCTACACCCTGAGAGAGCCACACACTGTTCAACGCATTATTCCTCAACCCAGCCAGCAGAGGTCGTAATTGCACCAGTTATGAGGTCCCTATCTGGCTCCCACCCTGTATGAACAACAGGCAATGGTTGTTCAGGATGCCAAGCCCAGCCAAATGGCAGAGCTGAGTTTCGATATGATGTATTCAAAATCCCAGCTCTGCTGTGCTAACGTGTTGTTACCGCTGCACCACCCTGACTGAATGGGCACAAATTCCCACAGATGTACTTTAAAGTGTGGTAAGAAGCCTTCTTAAAAAAGTGGTGAAATGGTGAAGCTGCACAGCTCAAAAGATCTGAGTTTGATCCCTGCATCTGCTTAAAATGTTCTCCCTAAAACATAGCACTGGTGGAATATGCTACTTTTGCCCCTAGGTAGAAATGAGTGGGTATTTTATGACCTGCGTTGGATTTGTCCTTTTGTCCAGTGTTCCTCACCTCAGTACTAGCCCTAATTTGCCCCGTCCCAACTTTTTTTGGAATGTGTTGCAGGCCTGAAATGCAGGAATGGATGTTTATTAATAAATGAAATGAAGTTGAGCAGATAAAACATGAAATATCTCAGGTTCATCCTGTCTGACATCAAATAAAAGTCAAAGTAAATGTAAGGAACACTGTATTTGGGGTTGTACATTAATATAAATATAAAATCCTTAATAATTTCTAACTTTCAGCCTGAAATGACTCACTGCAGTCCGTCTCTACACTGTGACTCCTTGAACAAATTCATTTGAGCTCTGGATTCTCTTGTAGTCATTATACTTCAATAACCAAAGACATTTTCAAAGAAGATAAAATGCTTTCATTAATCCCTCTCGCAGCCTCATCTTTTGAGATTAGACAGGATTAATCTCTGCTAATGAAGCTATTAGCTGATTTTATCATCTGCTGGATTTATCTACGTTTCTCTTCTTGATGTATTATTCTGCATTGAATTTTATTTACATTTAAAATGGATTTGGAGTAAAAATTTAAACAATAGTTAATAATAATCATCGAGTGTAGTCAGACAGGGCACAGAAATTAGGGGCACATTGAAGAGATAAATAATAATAATCAAAACAGGGTCACACAGTAAACAGGTAAATACACTGATCAGCCATAACATTAAAACTGTCCATTTTATCAGCTCCACCATATAAAAGCACTTTGTAGTTCTACAATTACTGACTGTAGTCCATCTGTTTCTCTGCATGCTTTGTTAGCCTGCTGTCATGCTGACCACCACAGAGCAGGTATTATTTAGGTGGTGGATGATTCTCAGCACTGCAGTGACACTGACATGGTGGTGGTGTGTTAGTGTGTGTTGTGCTGGTATGAGTGGATCAGACACAGCAGCACTGATGGAGTTTTTAAACACCTCACTGTCACTGCTGGACTGAGAATAGTCCACCAACCAAAAATATCCAGCCAACAGCGCCCCATGGGCAGCGTCCTGTGACCACTGATGAAGGTCTAGAAGATGACCGACTCAAACAGCAGCAATAGATGAGCGATCGTCTCTGACTTTACATCTACAAGGTGGACCAACTAGGTAGGAGTGTCTAATAGATTGGACGGTGAGTGGACACCGTATTTAAAAACTCCAGCAGCGCTGCTGTGTCTGATCCACTCATACCAGCACAACACACACTAACACACCACCACCATGTCAGTGTCACTGCAGTGCTGAGAATGATCCACCACCTAAATAATACCTGCTCTGTGGTGGTCCTGTGGGGGTCCTGACCATTGAAGAACAGCATGAAAGGGGGTAACAAAGCATGTAGAGAAACAGATGGACTACAGTCAGTAATTGTAGAACTCCAAAGTGCTTCTATATGGTAAGTGGAGCTGATAAAATGGACAGTGAGTGTAGAAACAAGGAGTTGGTTATAATGTTATGGCTGATCGGTGTACATTGATCAGAAACTCACTGCATTGCATTTGTGCATTTCATTCTTTACCGTTATCTTCTTGATTCCTTTTTTTCCCACTAGGCAGTTGTAGTATAGTGGTTATGGTACTGGACTAGTAATTAAAAGATCACTCGTTCAAGCCCCAACACTGCCAGGTTGTCACTGTTGGGCCCTTGAGCAAGGCCCTCAACCCTCGATTGCCTAGACAGTGTACTGTAAGTCACTTTGGATAAAAGCATCTGCTAAATGCTGTAAATGTAAATGTTTTCTCATTTAGTATGAAAGGGAGTAAAACACACGGTGGCTCGGTGGGTCGCGCTGTCGCCTCACAGCAAGAAGGTCCTGGCTTCGATCCCCAGGTGGGCCGGTCCGGGTCCTTTCTGTGTGGAGTTTGCATGTTCTCCCCGTGTCAGCATGGGTTTCCTCTGGGAGCTCCAGTTTCCTCCCACAGTCCAAAAACATGCAGTCAGGTTAATTGGAAACACTGAATTGCCGTATAGGTAAATGTGTGTGTGTCTGCCCTGCGATGAACTGGCACCCCGTCCAGGGTGTTACTGTGTGCCTTGCGCCCAATGAAAAGCTGGGATAGGCTCCAGCACCCCCCATGACCCTGATTAGATAAGCGGTTAAGAAAGTGAGTGAGTGAATGAATGAGTGAGTAAAACAAGGAGAGTAAATGAGGATAAAAGAATCAAAACTGAAACTAGACATTCTTGCTTACTGATGAATTACTTTAAAGCGGCATCACTTATTGATTGCCAGTCGCTGGCATTATCAAAATAGTAAAATTATTATTATTATTAATAATCCTTGAGATCACATGGTTAAACCTTGTTTTCTGTGTGTCTGTGTGTCAGATACGTTCTCAACAAAATACAAAAATCAAATATTCCTTTCCGCCTTGCTAGATAAAATACAAACAAACCTCTCATGCATGCAATGAGACGCCCGTCGTGGAGTGTCTTCTTCTGTCGAGCTTTGAAGCATCAGAAGTGAATGAGTTGCTCTCACACAAAAAGGAAGCAGGTTTAGCATTTCTTCTAAGACACAAACACTTTACACAAACGCTGCTTTGATCAGATTTTAATAACCTTCAGCCGTTCTCTGATTCGCTCTCTGCTCGAGAACAAAGCTTCCCGGCTCATATCCATTCCACTACTTCACTTTTCCATCAGAACTTTTGGAGTCTGACTCGGGTCTTTATGTTTATTAGAATTATTCCGTACAGTGTTCCTGTGCCTTTACTTTTTAGTTTTCCTCTCTTGCTCCAGGTTTGTTTTGCAGCACTGAACAGTGTTTCATATTTATGACATGTGGGGGTGTTTCAGGACCTAAAACTAGTTGTGAAGCCCCCAAAGCTGGTAGCTTGTTTAGAGTTGAGAGAAAATACCATGTGGCTCTGTACATAATGATTTTTGTCTGCAGACGTGTTTGTGTTATCAATTTGTCTTCCGCTGCTGAGTGATAACCGATTGCATTCTGAAATGTGCACAGTCCTCCTCTTCTCGCTAATCAGGGTCTCTACACAGCGTTTGAAGACCCACCCACTCACCCAAACATAGTCGATACGGTGGCCAATTAGTATCTGCTGCAGGCACTGCCAATTATGCCCATCAGATGGCGCCCAGCCGACCGGTGGCAATGGCGAGTTTCAAACCAAGGAGTTCAAAATCTCGACCCCGGTGTGCTAGTGGAATATCCTGCTGTGCCACCTGGGCACCCGGTTGTCCTCATTTTGTTAGTAGCTTTTTAGCCACAGTATTTCTCTACCTGGGTGTTATTCCCCCACTAGCAAGGAACGACCCACACTGTTACAGGTGAGCGTATCCTGACTGTGCATAGATGGAGAATACATCAAAGTCTCAGTGTTTAGAAACAAACATGGGTCACAATTATGTTTGTGAAATAATTTTTAATCTGTTATAAATGCTCAATGCAAAACTGCAAATATTTATTATTTTTTACCATCTACCATGCATAATACTGTGAAGAAATCCAGGGAATTTGCAGAAATCTTGGCCCATGCAGGGCAAGACCAGGAATCCATGCTAAAGATGTGTTACCTTTAAGCCCTCATACAGCATTGCATAAGAAACCCTTATGTGATATACCGTATATATAGCCGCATGGGCTCAGTAATATTTTGGAAAACTGTTGTCACTTAACACAGTCCGCCGCTGTGAAGAAATTCAACTTGAAACTAAACTCTCATGTGAAGAGAAAACCGTGAGTGTGAGTGTGTGTTAGGGTGTCCAGGGTGTTTCTGTGTGCCTTGCTCCCATTGAGAGCTGGGATAGGGTCCAGCACCCCCCGAAACCCTGATTAGGATAAGCGGCCTAAAAAGTGAGTAAGTGTGCCAAGAAATCCAACTTGAAACTGATATGCAAAGAGAAACCTGTGTGTCTGTGTGTAATCGGCCCACCAGCTATGGAGATTGAAAATGGGGGGTTGGAGCAGCATAGTAACAAAGTCAGAACCGTCTGCCTTGCCATTTATGGCCAACAGAGGGGGCACGGAGGCACAGATGATTGAAGTGTTTCTATATATCACGGTTACGGAGTTGCTGGCTTCTCTTTTGGCAACTTGCTTTTTCTTGAAATCATGGTGCCAGACTTGATCTGGTCCGTTTTCCCCTTTTTTGTTTGTGGTTTTTCAGAGACAGTATTGTTCTACTCTGGTTAAGCGTCCTGCAAACTGTGTTCATTTTCAATTCTGGTGCTTCAGTGGTCAGGTGCAAAATGCCTCGTCACATTATGTGTGTGTGTGTATGTGTTTGTGTGTGTATACATATATACACTCAAACATCTTGTAAAAAGCCTTCAAAGGAAAGTGAAGGCCGTTATGGGCACAGATGGAAAGGGAGGCTTGGCAACTTCATATTAATGCCCATGGTTTTGGAATAAGGTTCCCAACAAGCTCATAGTCGTATTTTGAATCTGTGTCCTCTCCAGTCTTGTTTGTTTACTTCACTTCAAACACCGAAATTCACTCGAGCTGGCTCGGCTCTGACTGTCAGCCATTCAGCAACATTTCTATTTACTATTCACAACAAGCCTCGCGCTGTAACATTCCATTTGAGCCAGTCAGAGGAAGAAGCTGTGAGGTTTAATCAGCGCCTCTGGACGACATAAATGGATATCAGTGCTGGTAAAGGCATGAAACAGCTGCTCACTTATCTGTGCAGAAAAGAGAGATGAAAGAAGGAGGATGAATAGAAGTGACTGGTATTATGTATAAATCTATGACTCTATGGTTATTTGCAAGTGCAGCTCCTGCAGACTAGCGCTAAGAGGCTTTAAAGCAAAGAAGCATCTAACGATAAGAACTGTGCATAAATATAAGTATTATAAAACTGTAAATCACAGCTTTTATTGTGTGGCTCATTCACAAAGGTTAGATTTTATTCCCCCAAAGGCTTTTCACAAGATTGTCGATAAACCTGTGCCATTTTTACATTTACATTTTCAGCATTTAGCAGACGCTTTTATCCAAAGCGACTTACACAATGAGCGGAACACGATGAGCAATTGAGGGTAAAGGGCCTTGCTCAGGGACCCAACAGTGGCAACTTGGTGATGGCGGGGCTTGAACCGGCAACCTTTTGTTTACTAGTCCAGTACCTTAACCACTGAGCTATCACTGGCCCTCATTTTTACCCATGAGGTGAAACCTGTTTACCTACCCGAGGTTGTCGAGACTGCCGTGCCGACAATGCTGCTCCTGCTAGATGTGATGGATTGTTTATTTATTGGGATTTTAACGTCAGGTTTTACACTTTACATTCATGACAGGAACGGTAGTTACTCAGTACACAAGATTCATCAGTTTTAACATAGACAATTTAGTATCTCAAATTCACCTCACTTGCACGTCTTTGGACTGTCATGGAAGAACATGCAAACTCCACACTGAAAGGACCTGAACCACCCCTCCTGGGGATTGAACCCAGGACCTTCTTGCTGTGAGGCGACAATTTTGTATCTCCAGTTCACTTCACTTGCACTTGTACGTCTTTGGACTGTGGGAGGATACCCACACAGTCTTGGGAAGAACATGCAAACTCCACACAGAAAGGAACCGAACCACCCTTCTTTCTGTAAGGCGACAGTGCTTTCCACTAAGCCACTGTGCCACCCAGCGTTTAATTTAATTGATGGTTAATTGTTGAGCACTAATGAATCATTACACTGCACCATACGTTACCAAAGAGCTTCTCCAGTCATGAATTCTTTTCCCCTGACAAGACCTGATTCACTTATAACTCACACAGCTAAAGGTCAAACAGATACAGTTCTGTCAATAATGAAAGATCAGCTCTGCCTCCTATCGAGCTCAGAAGGATGAGAATGGATGGAGAGGAGAGTTCAGTGCTGATTTCTCTATAGAGCATATGGGTTTGTAGTCTTGCTGAATCACAATGTAGCTTTTAAAACGTCACATCTTTATACCTTTAGGTCTTAGTTGAGCTCTTTGTATGTCGAGAGCTAATCTAACCAGGAGTGTGTTTTAGATTTCAAGTCAAGTCAAATTTATTTATATAGCGCTTTTTACAATAGACATTGTCTCAAAGCAACTTTACAAAATCCAGGACCAACAGATACAAAAACCCCTGTTGAGCAAGCCGAGGGCGACTGTGGCAAGGAAAAACTCCCTGAAAATTACAGGAAGAAACCTTTAGAGAAACCAGACTCAGAAGGGCCCATCTTTCTTGGGTGTTCTGGAGGATACTTTAAATAAATAGGATTTACACAAATCATACAAACACAGAATTAAATGATTTGGTGCCTAAACTAGATTTGGTGTAATTTAACTTGTTAAAACATAAAAAAAGGTCCCTTGGTGAATGTTACTGATTTATAAAGAGTTAAATGTACCTAAAATTTGTAGAAATATCTACCAAGTATGGCAAATCTGGTGGTTTAATAGTTTTATGATTAGGAAGGTTTTATTGTGATGCTCCATCATTGCCAAGATGCCACTAAAAGTCTTTGACTCCTCAGTTACTTGGAACTTAATTGCCTCAGCTATAAGTCACTTGGTGAATGTTACTTGGTGAATGTTACTGGCTTATAAAGAGTTAAATGTACCTAAAATGTGTAGAAATATCTACCAAGTATGGTAAATCTGGTGGTTTAATAGTTTTATGATTAAGAAGGTTGCCTCTTGATGCTCCATCATTGCCAAGATGCCACTAAA
This sequence comes from Trichomycterus rosablanca, assembly GCF_030014385.1. Lineage (NCBI taxonomy): Eukaryota > Metazoa > Chordata > Actinopteri > Siluriformes > Trichomycteridae > Trichomycterus > Trichomycterus rosablanca. Next base: position 4,067,939 of record NC_085992.1, on the reverse strand, counting down.
CAAAGTCTTTGACCCTCAGTTCCTTGGAACTTAAATGCCTTGACTGTCAGTCACTTTAGATAAAGAGAACCTGCTAAAAATGTAACTGTATATCAAACTGTTGGGTGGGTTTGACAGGCCTGCAGCACATTCCAAAAAGTCAGCACAATGACATCAAAAGCCTGGAAGGTTTATTGAATAAAACACCTTTGTGGAAGGAACTTGTGAAAAAGCCACAGGTGATGCTATCATATCTGCGTATTAATAAAATGCTCAGCTATTTACAAGTAATTATGGGTAAGGATTCACTGAGAGGAATAGATTTCCCATATACAGTGCACATCATAAACACTCCTTGTGTAAAAGAAGAAAGAAAAAGGCAACATTAAATGTCCAAGACATTTGATCAAAAACTAAAAAGCTTCTGTGATTAATTGAGCCACATGAGCTTAAAACACTTCTAAAAATCATCAGAATAAACACAGCTGGTACGAGCCTCCATCCAGAAATGCACAAAGCTAGTCTAACCTTTAAACTTTGGAAATTATTAATTATTATTTGCTCCATGTGGATTTTTGTTTTTTACTGTATACCAGTTGTGTTTAACTCCCAGAGTTGTCTTGAGTATCTTTCTGTTTAATGTTTGTTGTCTCTATAAATTCAGTCCACTCAGTTTTTGTTTTCTGGCATGTGATGCCCCAGTTTCATTTTGAGGGGTACACAAGACAAGATCAGAAACAAACACAAGACCTAAACTAAACTAAATCTAAACTAAATGCTAGTGCTAAACACACATGAACAAAGCTAAACATGAACTAGACTAAGACAAGAGCATGAACTAAAGAAGAAGATGAACTAGAGAAGAGAATGAACTAGAGATCATTAACTAGAGAAGAGCATGAACTAGAGATCATTAACTAGAGAAGAGCATGAACTAGACAAGAGTGTTCCAAACCAAACCAAACCAAACCAAACCGAGCTAGGAAGCGAACCACTGTCAAAAGACAAAGAGATAGTCTCTGCTGGATGAATCACAGCTGCCTTCTTAAATTCCCTGCGCATTACCCCTAAACAAGGTGCAGCAAAATTAGGAGGCGTAGACAAACAAAAGGCTGCTCAACCGTGTGCTCCTGGAGAGAGGGGCGTGGCACATACAGGCTGGATATGTGACAATTAGCACATCTAGACTATTAGACTGAGCTTCAAATGACCCTTGAGTTTAGCACAGGTTTTTTTCCCAGCTATACAAAATGCTTCCAATAGGCTAAAATGAATGCATTAAGAAATTAGTAACATAAGAATAGATAAAAAATGTCTTTTCTTTTTGAAAAACGTTAAAATAAAGGCTATAAAAGCATGCACTTATTTCTCAGCATCCCTAAAGAACAACAATGGATTAGTTTAGTCATTTCCCAATGCTGAACTAAAGTACATAGATAATGAAGCAGAATGTTGACAGAAAGGATTTATTTATTTAGTAAACACTGCTTTATAATGAATTTTAGACGCAGCCACCCAGCCAGTAACAAGACCTGGTATTTGGTATTTGGGATTATATTCTCAACAAGCTTCAGTCCTCAGCACTGTCAGAGTACTTCAGATTTATCTACCCCTGTCAGTCTCTCTATCCACACAAGCCTGGTCCTATTGAAGATGAAGGTGCCTGTGTTCCTCGCGTTCCTCAGGAGGGTGACGTACGCCTTCACAAACTTGATGTGACCTTTTCTCATATCTGGGCAGTTTCTCCTGTAGTGACAGGCCTGAATTCTTCAGAGACGTCCAGCTGGGTGTTGGAGATCGAGAGATTTCCTCCATCAATCATCCTGGACTCACAGAGGATCATGATAAGAGCTGCTCTTCCCATCATACCTTTATGGGGTTTTTCTCAAAGCAGTTCGGGTCAGTCAAGGTCCTCGGTCCTTGGCCCGAGATTAGATAATTAGGTGATTAATCACGGGTATGAAGGGCATTGTTTTACTTTGAAGTAGTTCACACATGCATGTAAGGTATCAGACTACATTACTATATATCTTACCTGTAATTACATTTTACAATCTAATTATTTGTATGCAATTTTGGGTATTTCATTGTAGTAAAAATGTCAGGAACAGCTTTTTGCATGAACTCGGGTTAGGGTTAGGGTTAGGGTGCAAATAGTAAACAACTGTTGACTTTGGTGTGCTGTAAAGTGAAACATGGGATGGATTTTGCATCAGATTGATCCCAGATAACCTTTGTCATGTGGTAAGTTAGTAAATCAATAATTAATTTGACATAATTTTAAATATCACATAATATTTTATTGTACATAATAACCACAACAGCATTATTTTGCTCAATACTGTGTTCGGTATTATGTTCAGTTCCTGCACAACTAACTCTTCTTTGTCATTTTGTATGTTTGAACGAAAACTCAAGCAGGCCTCCTAGGTGCAGCACATGACTGGCAACTGAGGATGGACCTGGGCAAGCAACTTAAATTCCCAGAGAACATCATCAAAACCACTCTTAGGCCAGACATTGTGCTGGTTTCAGATATGTTAAAGCAGGTGGTCATACTGGAGCTGACAGTACCTTGGGAAGAACAGATGGAGGAGGCCAACGAAAGGAAGAGAGGCAAATACATGGAGCTGGTGGAGGAGTGCAGCAGAAGGGGGTGGAGGGCACGGTGCTTACCCATTAAAGTGGGGGCGAGGGGCTTTGCAGGAAGGTCACTTTGCAAAGCTTATAGTGTCCTGGGTAGCACTGGCACATAGGAAAGGAAAGCCATCAGACAAGCTTCAGAAGCAGCAGAGAAAGCTTCAAGATGGTTGTGAATTAGGAGGGATAAACCGTGGGCTATTGCTACTTGGACACAGGCTGGGAACTGATCACTCTCGGTCGCCTGGGTGAGGGTGCCTGTAGTTGAAAGACCCGAAACACCCTATGACCCCAGGTACTAGCACTAATGATGTGTCCATGTGCATCACTAGATGTATCATGCAAACAACTGTTTCACTTTAAATTGCATTTAATTATTTTTTATTATAATTTAAGTTTTTATTTTAATTTTAAAATGTCTAATTGTCTACACTTTTTTTTACATTGAAAATATAAATATAAAGATTTTAAAATAAATAATCACACAATATATCATCCATCCATCCATCCATCTATACATCAGTGCCCAGTGATACAAATTACTTGTTTAAATCTTCTCAAAAGAGTGGCTGTTATAGCTGAAAAGATCACACTCTATTTTTCATATTTTAATACTATTTGGTCTTGAAATGAGATGTCCAACAACCTCATGGTCAAATAATTGTGGCCATAGTGTAAAAAATACTATATATTTTTAAATCACCATTTATGAACTCTTAATAAATCCTCTTATTATTATTTTAAAATTTTGATATGTATTAATCATTGTTTCTTATAAAGTGTAGCCAGTAATAAACTGCATGGGGATCAAATTTTGCCTTGGCCAACATCTCTGTGGAATTTGGCATGATTTTCATGTGGGTCCAACCTCCTAAAACATGGATGGATTAACTGATCTAAATTGCCCCTAGGTGTAAGCATGTCAAAACGTAAATGAATGAGAGTTTAATGCTCTGTGATGGTTTTTCAGAGATAATAAATGAAGGAATAATTTTAGGAAACCCAATATTCCAGAGGTTCCTCTCACAGACAAGGACCAGAAGCCAGAATTGAATCCAGAAGTCCAGGAACTCAGTGGCCACTTTGCCAGCTGTGTCACCGTGTGGCCCTTTTGTCAGTTCTGCTTCACTAATAGCTACTAAAAGGCTGTGCAGCAGAAATCAGATCAATGGCGGGTAGCACTGAGTCAGTCAAGGACAATCAGCCAGCGGAGGTTAGAAAAGAAAACTGGTTATGTGGAGAACTTCACGAGAGCCGAGGCTTCGCCTGCAGCAGATTTATAAAGCACTTTATCCGGCTGCCGCTTGTCCGTGGCTCATTTGAATTTTCTGGCTGTCCTGCATTTAACATGAACCTGTAGTCACATTCATCACCATCAAAAGCCACGCTGAGAAAAGGTTTCGAGGGCACACTTAGAGTGAAAATACATCTGTTTCTCAACACAGGGTTTTCTGCCTTGCTGATAGCCTATTTCCCTGACCGTCAGGGGGCTTTGTATTATTCAGCAGCATCATAACTCCTATTTTAGAAACTGAGGCAGTTATTCCCTTTAAAAAATGGAAGCTTCTTCCTATACACAGACGGGGCGCCAATTTCTTATAAATCTCCATGCCATGAGCCGGGTCTGAAGAAGATTAATATTTTCGGGCATTGTTGGTCAATAAAAGTATGTAGGGAATTCATGTACTCACAGCAGTGCGGTTTGATTTTATCCACCTTAGCAGGATGCCTAAGTAGCCTAGAGGGTAGAGCTTTGAGCTATCAATTGGAAGGATTCAAATGGATGGATTCAAATACCAACTCCACACAGCCATACAGCCACTTTTGGGCTCTTAAGCAAGGCTCTTAACCCTCTTAATTTCAGGAATGCTGTGTAAAGCCTGGGTAATGCAGAACAAAGCACATGCATACAGTACTGTGACAGTATATTGTCTGTATAAGCAAATGAGGGTTAAGGACCTTGCTCAAGGGCCCAACAGTGGCAACCTGGCAGTGGTGGAGCTTGAACCAGCGACCTTTCGATTACTAGACCAGTTTCTTATCTGCCAGGCTACAACTGCTCTAAATGTATACAACTGTATATGTACAGTGTATCACAAAAGTGAGTACACCCCTCACATTTCTGCAAATATTTCATTATATCTTTTCATGGGACAACACTATAGACATGAAACTTGGATATAACTTAGAGTAGTCAGTGTACAGCTTGTATAGCAGTGTAGATTTACTGTCTTCTGAAAATAACTCAACACACAGCCATTAATGTCTAAATAGCTGGCAACATAAGTGAGTACACCCCACAGTGAACATGTCCAAATTGTGCTCAAATGTGTCGTTGTCCCTCCCTGGTGTCATGTGTCAAGGTCCCAGGTGTAAATGGGGAGCAGGGCTGTTAAATTTGGTGTTTTGGGTACAATTCTCTCATACTGGCCACTGGATATTCAACATGGCACCTCATGGCAAAGAACTCTCTGAGGATGTGAGAAATAGAATTGTTGCTCTCCACAAAGATGGCCTGGGCTATAAGAAGATTGCTAACACCCTGAAACTGAGCTACAGCATGGTGGCCAAGGTCATACAGCAGTTTTCCAGGACAGGTTCCACTCGGAACAGGCTTCGCCAGGGTCGACCAAAGAAGTTGAGTCCACGTGTTCGGCGTCATATCCAGAGGTTGGCTTTAAAAAATAGACACATGAGTGCTGCCAGCATTGCTGCAGAGGTTGAAGACGTGGGAGGTCAGCCTGTCAGTGCTCAGACCATACGCCGCACACTGCATCAACTCGGTCTGCATGGTCGTCATCCCAGAAGGAAGCTGACGCACAAGAAAGCCAGCAAACAGTTTGCTGAAGACAAGCAGTCCAAGAACATGGATTACTGGAATGCCCTGTGGTCTGACGAGACCAAGATAAACTTGTTTGGCTCAGATGGTGTCCAGCATGTGTGGCGGCGCCCTGGTGAGAAGTACCAAGACAACTGTATCTTGCCTACAGTCAAGCATGGTGGTGGTAGCATCATGGTCTTGGGCTGCATGAGTGTTGCTGGCACTGGGGAGCTGCGGTTCATTGAGGGAAACATGAATTCCAACATGTACTGTGACATTCTGAAACAGAGCATGATCCCCTCCCTTCGAAAACTGGGCCTCATGGCAGTTTTCCAACACGATAACGACCCCAAACACAACCTCCAAGATGACAACTGCCTTGCTGAGGAAGCTGAAGGTAAAGGTGATGGACTAAACCCAATTGAGCACCTGTGGCGCATCCTCAAGTGGAAGGTGGAGGAGTTCAAGGTGTCTAACATCCACCAGCTCCGTGATGTCATCATGGAGGAGTGGAAGAGGATTCCAGTAGCAACCTGTGCAGCTCTGGTGAATTCCATGCCCAGGAGGGTTAAGGCAGTGCTGGATAATAATGGTGGTCACACAAAATATTGACACTTTGGGCACAATTTGGACATGTTCACTGTGGGGTGTACTCACTTATGTTGCCAGCTATTTAGACATTAATGGCTGTGTGTTGAGTTATTTTCAGAAGACAGTAAATCTACACTGCTATACAAGTTGTACACTGACTACTCTAAGTTATATCCAAGTTTCATGTCTATAGTGTTGTCCCATGAAAAGATATAATGAAATATTTGCAGAAATGTGAGGGGTGTACTCACTTTTGTGATACACTGTATGTTCTCCCCGTGTCTGAGTTTCCACCGGGAGCTCCGGTTTCCTTCCACAGTCCAAAAACATGCAGTCAGGTTAATTGGAGACACTAAATTGCCCTATAAGTGAATGTGTGTGTGTGTGTGTGTGTGTGTGTGCCCTGCGATGGACTGGTGTCCCATCCAGGGTGTTACTGTGTGCCTTGCACCCATTAAAAAGCTGGGATAGGCTCCAGCACCCCCCCGCGACCCTAATTGGATAAGCGGATAAGAAAATGAATGAATGTATATGTACTGTATATATGACCGACGTTCCACCTGCTCAAAATTATGTTTCCTTTTCAGGTTTCCTCAATCCCAGTTTTCTGTAGAGTCCTTAAAACATGTCAGTAGGTGGATTGGGTGCTAGTTGTGAATGGCTGAGTGTGTGATGCTAGGAAATCATTTGCTGCCCCAGCCAGAGTGTTTTCCCATCCAGCCCAGGCTTGAAATCTGTTCTTTTATTTTCCAATGTCTCTCCAAAATGAGTGATATTCGATTCTCTATTGCACGTCACCCTGATGCTTGCTGGAAACACACTCTGGACTCCTCCACAGGCTGGCACACACCACCTCCAACATGTTAGCAGCAGTCCAGTGTTTCTGCCCACTGGCGCTGCAGAGATCCAGATTTGATCCAGTTAGTGATACCAACCAACAGCTATTATTTCTCCAAAGCTGCACCTAAAACTATTATTACTGACACATGCAGGGTGCTCAGATGGCTCAGCAGTTTAATACTCTAGCCCACATTTACATTTTCGCCATTTAGCAGATGCTTTTATCCAAAGCGACTCACAGTACAGTATATTGTCTAAGCAATTGAGGGTTAGGGACCATGCTCAAGGGCCCATCAGTGGCATCCTGACAGTGGTATGGCTTGAACCAGCAACCTAGTCCAGTACCTTACCTGTTAGGCTACAACTGCCTTATATGTATACAACTGTATATGTATATATGACCAATCAAGGCGTTCCATCTACCCTAAATTATGTTTCCTTTTCAAGTTTCCTCAATCCCAGTTTTGTGTAGAGTCCTTAAAACATGACAGTAGATAGATTGGGTGCTAGTTGTGAATGGCTGAGTGTGTGATGCTAGGATATCATTTGCTGCCCCAGCCAAAGTGTTTTCTTGCCCAGCCCAAGCTTAAAAAATGTTCTTTTATTTCCCAATTGCACGTTACCCTGACACTTGCAGGAAACACACTCTGGACTCCTCCATAGCCTGGCACACACTACCTCCAACACGTTAGCAGCAGTCCAGCGTTTCTGCCCACTGGCACTGCAGAGATCCAGGTTCGATCCAGTTAGTGATACGAACAGCTATTATTTCTCCAAAGCTGAGACATTACTCCCAGGTTGCTCAGATGGCTCAGCAGTTTATTACTCGAACCCACATTTACATTTTCGGCATTTAGCAGATGCTTTTATCAAAAGCGACTTACAGTACAGTACACAGTACATTGTCTAAGCAATTGAGATTTAAGGGCCTTGCTTACGGCCACACCAACCTGAGAACGCCTGATCTCGTCCTATCTCAGAAGCTAAGCAGGGTTGGGCTCAGTCAGTACCTGGATGGGAGACTGAGTATACAGAGAATACTGAGTGCTGTAGGCTCTTTAGGGACAGTGGTAGCCTAGTTGATAGAGCTTTGGGGTATTAAGTGAAAAGTCGAGAGTTCGAATCCCAGCTCTGTCATGCAGCCACTGTTAGGCCCTTAACACTATCTTCTCCAGGGGTGCTGTGCAATGGCTGACCCTACGCTTTGACCCCAGCTGAAGAAAGAATTTCGTTGTACTGTACACATGTATATGTACATATGACAAATAAAGACGTTCTATTCTTCTGTTCTATTGCTTAAGGGCCCAACAGTGACAACCTGGCAGTGGTGGGGCTTTAACCAATGACCTTTCGATTACTAGTCCAGTTCCTTAACCATTAGGCTTTAACTGCCCTGCTGAGATCTGAGTTTGAATCTTAGTGGTGCTTTTTGGCCAGCCGGGCATCTACACAGACATGATCGGCTATGTTGGTGGGTGGCCGAAGCCACATGGTGGATTGGCGCCTTACAGTACAGTATACGGTATAAGCAATTGAGGGTTAAGGGCCTTGCTTAGGGGCCCAACAGTGACAACCTGGCAGTGGTGGGGCTTAAACCAATGACCTTTCGGTTACTAGTCCAGTTCCTTAACCACTAGGCTACTCTGAGTTTGAATCTTTGTGGTGCTTTTTGACCAGCCAGGCATCTACACAGACATGATTGGATATGTTGGTGGGTGGCTGAAGCCATGCTATGGATTGGTACCCGGTCTTGCATACAGTGTTTCATGGTGGGACCAGACCTGCTGAGACCCTGACCAGGATAAAGCGCTTTATGAAACTAAAATGAAGATTGAATCCATTATTTCCCTCATTGTTCAAGCTTGGTCATGTGTTTATGAGAATATCGAGTAGTGGAGGTCAGGTGTTGAAGAGGATCAATAGAAATCTGCTCACTAGCGCTGACCAGCCATCCGTGTCCAGTTATACTTCATTGTCTGCTTAAAACTGAAACCGTAAATGTGTGAGACATCAGCTCAGTTACAAGAATTCAATGCAGTTCCAGTGTGAATGAGTTCCTGACAAAATCATTACTACATTTATTATGGAGCTGTGTTTTTCTGATAGCAATCGCATCCCTGGTCACTAAGTGCAATCTCCCAGATGCATACAAATGTTTTATCAGTTTTGTTTAGCTGTAAAACTGAAGCCCAAAACAGAAACCTTTACAGTCTTTAAATGGCTCCAAAGAGTGCTCCACTTACCATATAGAAGCACTTTGTAGTTCTACAATTACTGACTGTAGTCCATCTGTTTCTCTGCATGCTTTGTTAGCCCCCTTTTATGCTGTTCTTCAATGGTCACAGGACCACCAGAGAGCAGGTATTATTTAGGTGTTGGATCATTCTCAGCACTGCAGTGACACAGACATGGTGGTGGTGTGTTAGTGTGTGTTGTGCTGGTATGAGTGGATCAGACACAGCAGAGCTGCTGGAGTTTTTAAACACCTCACTGTCACTGCTGGACTGAGAATAGTCCACCAAACAAAAATCCAGCTGACAGCGCCCCGTGGGCAGTGTCATGTGACCACTGATGAAGGTCTAGAAGATGACCGACTCAAACAGCAGCAATAGATGAGAGATCGTCTCTGACTTCACATCTACAAGGTGGACCAACTAGGTAGGAGTTTCTAATAGAGTGGACAGTAAGTGGACACGGTAATTAAAAACTCATACCAGCACAACACACACTAACACACCACCACCATGTCAGTGTCACTGCAGTGCCGAGAATGATCCACCACCCAAATAATAGCTGATCTGTGGTGGTCCTGTGGGTGTCCTGACCATTGAAGAACAGCATGAAAGGGGGCTAACAAAGCATGTAGAGAAACAGATGGACTACAGTCAGTAATTGTAGAACTAAAAAGTGCTTCTATATGGTAAGTGGAGCTGATAAAATGGACAGTGAGTGTAGAAACCAGGAGGTGGTTTTAATGTCATGGCTGATCGGTGTACCACTGATGAAGAAACTCCTCATCACCGCTGTGTACAAAACCATTAGATGCAAAGTGACACCCGAACCAGGTGGAGACTGGCATTACATAGAAGAATAAGTGCAGCCATGATGGATGTTTGCTAAATCTACAGATAAATCCTGCAGCTTTGCTCTGCTGAGTAGATGGATGCTGCAACCTTTGAATAGCGATAGTTGTTTGGGATTTTTGGGTTATTCTGTTTCGTCAGCAGAAAGTGAGCTTGGGGGAATAAATTCCCTTTATATTTGCAGCATCCGAAAAAGTGATAATGCTGAGAGCTGTTTTGTATTCATGGTACTCTGAGAAAAGTATGCCACTTACTCTGCCAGTCTCTAGATGGATCACACACTGATAGAAGTACTAATTATTATGATTATTATTTTTTATATATTTCTGCCTTGGTTAGGTTTCCTGCATATTGGGTCAATCCTCCCTGGTTTTGCAGATGGGGGCAACACTTCCCACCTCAGTGCCAGGACGTGCCCTGACCTGTTACAACAGAGGCACGTTAATTCACATTACATTTACATTTTAGGCATTTAGCAGAAGCTCTTATCCAAAGCGACTTATAGAAAAGCTTCCACAGTAAACATTTCCTACTTTAGTTTAAGTAAACAACATTCCAGAGATACAAATCTGCTAAAACTTGGTTAGAACAAATGATGCTATAGAAGGTTAGTAAGTGCATGTTATTGCCAGCCTAAGTGCTTAATAAAGAGGTGATGGAGGTCTTTAATCGTCTGTTTTGTTCCACCACTTGGGTGCTGATACAGAGAAGAACCTTGATGCTCGTCTTCCTCGGGTTCTGGGTGGAGAATCAAGATGAGCAAGACTAGTTGCTCGAAGGTTGGATGGTATAGAGCAGGATTTTATGAGTTCTCTAAGGAAGCTTGGTCGTTTATCACTGTATTACAGTATTTTTCCTATTATTTACTCTTTTTAATCATTTGGGAACTGAGGGTATTACATTTACATTTTCAGCATTTAGCAGACGCTTTTATCCAAAGTGACCTACAATTATCATTGAATGCAATTTGAGCAATTAAAGGGTTGAGAGCCTTGCTCAAGGGCTTGAACCAGCAACCTTTGGATTATGAGTCAAAGACCCTAACTGCTGAGCTTCCTCTGCCCAAAAGACTATTATCCAAAGCCACTTGCAATTATGATTGAACAGAATTTGTGCAACTAAGGGTTAAGAGCCTTGGCAGTTGTGCAAGTGTTTGGAAATAAGTTTAATAATATCTGATAATATCCAAATTTGTGCACAAATCCGCCTCATTTTTATAAAAAAAAATCTACTGTAATTTCAAGAGGATCATTTCTAGTGCTTTTCTATGAAGTTAGGCGAACGATTTATTCATCCATCGTTACCATTTGCATGCGCAGCATCATGTGTTATAGAGCGATTACAGTAATTCCAAGTCTTGTTAATTGGATTTCTAATTAATTTCCCAGATGGTAACTGACAGTTATAATAAAAGTGGATGTGAGTATTGGTATTATTCAGCCGAGGCTGGTAATTAGATTTGGGTGTTGAACAAAGCCTGGGAGAACTGATGAATACAGAAGCATGACTCTGTGGTGAATACAGGTATTACTGCCTGTATTAATAATAATAATAATAAATATACATCTTAATTAGTTACTCAGTCAGACAGAGCTTTTAAATTCTGATACTTATTACTATTTCAATTAAATTGTAGACGTAACAATAATCACATAACATCACAAATATAGAGAAATAAAGTTTAACATTTTCAGTCCCACAAAGATAAAATAATAATACTGTAATAATACTATTGTTAATACTACTACTACTACTACTACTACTACTACTACTACTACTAATAATAATAATAATAAATAATAATAATAATAACAATAATAATAACAATAATAATAATAATTATAATAATAACAACAACAATAATAATATAATAATAATAATGATATAATAATAACAATAATAATAACAATAATAGTAATAACAATAATAATAACAATAATAACAATATTAATAATAATAATAATAACAACAACAAAACAACAACAATAATAATAATAATAACAATAATAATAATAATAATACAAATATAATAATAATACAAATATAATAATAATAATAATAATAATAACAACAACAATAATAATAATAACAATATTAATAACAAAAAGAAATAATAATAAAAATAATAATAAAAATAATAATAATAAATAATAATAATAATAATATAATAATAATAATAATAATAATAATTACCATAGAGTAGGCTGTGTCATCCCCCACCCTCGGACATTAGTCAATCATTTTCATACATCACTTGCACGTCTTTGGACTGTGGGAGGAAACCGGAGCTCCCGGAGGAAATCCACACAGACACGGGAAGAACATGCAAACTCCACACAGAAAGGTCCCAGAATGCTCCACCTGGGAATCAAACCCGGGGGCTTCTTGCTTCGATGCAACAGTGCTACCCACTGAGCCAAGGTGCCACCTACTTAGCCATTTAATTATATTTTAATTATATACATTCAAGTATTCTAAGGCACAAAAGACTTCAGTTAGATTTTTGCAGTTCCTGCTGCAACTAGGCTTGCCACATCGATATACCTTGGAATATCTTGGAAATGGTGCCAATCCAAGGGTTTCACCTGTGAGGATTTGAGCCCCATCTGTAAACATTCATCTGATTTCTGGTGTGTTTTTTCAGGTCTGTGGTTTCTATGTTCCTCATTTTCTTCTTGTCCTGTTGTTCTCTTCCTTTGTCTCTCCACAGATAATTAAGTGATGATCAGAAAAGTTAGCGGTTCGTATCCAAGCGTGAATTCAGCATTTTGGTGGGTAATGAGGAGGAATGAATCTCTTGGTTCCCTCCTACAGAAAGCCGTCGTCTTTCCCACTGTGTTAAACATTTTTCTGGCAGGTAACTGCATTATTCATACAGACAGGCTAGCAGCAGGACGAGCGCTGCCAGAATCTGTTTTGTCCAATGTACCCAAGGCTTAAAGATGCCACACGGGGTGGTCAGGGACACCTGCCAAAAACAAGTGACTTCTATTGGTAGAGGAGCCCCTGAGCACTAATGTCATGGCTGACAGGTCTTCTTTTTATCATCTCTTTGTTTCAGTTTAATCACTATCCAGGAGGTTGAGCAGGCTGGACTGATTTCAATCGTCAGACTGCAGCAACAGGACGTGTCCGCTTCTGTTTAACAGATGTGACCTATTTTTTCATCCTGTATTTATTTAAAGGTGTTCAGAAGTTACAAAATACGAGTCTGAGTCAAGTCACAAGTCTTTAGGCTAGAGTCCAAGTCAGGTCACGAGTCTTTAGGCTAGAGTCCAAGTCAGTCATGAGTCTTTAGGCTAGAGTCCGAGTCAAGTCACGAGTCTTTAGACTAGTGTCCGAGTCAAGTCACGAGTCTTTAGACTAGAGTCCGAGTCAAGTCACGAGTCTTTAGGCTATAGTCCGAGTCAAGTCACGAGTCAAGTCACGAGTCTTTAGGATTTTTTTGCGAGCCATGAGTCGAGTCCGAGTCATTTGAAACGAGTCCGAATAGACACTTTTAACAACAGCCTTTAATTCTGTTGAGCAAAATTGTGAGCGTGATTGTCAGGGTGATTCTTCATTCATGAGCTTCTGAGGATCCAGGGATGATTGATCACTTAATCAGCTGCAAATCTGCTCACCTGGAGGGGTAAAAATATTTCCATGTACCTAACGTAATGTGGCATTACTAATGTATCCTTCACCAGATGCCATGTAGCTAGGCAGGAAACATCACTGTAAAGTGTTCTGGCATATTTATTGCCTAATGGCTCTGTTGGTGATTTATGCAAGTCATAATGTTGGAACTTCTTGATGTGATCTTGCATTATATTCGCCCGTTTATGAGAGAGCAGCAAACTGCACTGGAGAATCAGATGAAGCTCTATTACTTGGACAGACTTTGAGATTTTGCATCCATTTAGTTAAAGATGGTTTGTAAGGCCAGTCAGTGATGTTAGATGAGAGGGTCTGGCTCACAATTAACATTCAAATTTATCAAGTCAAGTCAAATTTATTTATATAGCGCTTTTTACAATGGACATTGTCTCAAAGCAACTTTACAGAATCCAGGTTCAACAGACCAAAAACCCCTACTAAGCAAACCGAGGGCGACAGTGGCAAGGAAAAACTCCCTTAAAATTACAGGAAGAAACCTTGAGAGGAACCAGACTTAGCAGGGACCCCCATCCTTCTTGGGTGGCCTGGAGGATACTTCAAATAAACAGGATTTACACAAATCATACAAACACCAAATTAAATTGAACTGAATGTTATAATAAACAATAATATTTATAATATAATATAATTAATATAATATAATATAATATAATATAATATAATATAATATAATATAATATAATATAATTAATATAATATAATATAATATAATATAATATAATATAATCATATCATATCATATCATATCATATCATATCATATCATATCATATCATATCATATCATATCATATAATAAATAATTGGAGTTCTTCATTGTTCAGTCCAGTCTGTGATAAAGTCAGTTGTAAGTTCTGGAAATTTTTGGTGCAAACACGTCAGGTTTCCATCGCATCTAGCAGGAGCAGCATTGTTGGCACTGCAGTCTCCACTTGCAGTCTTTAACCTCGAGAGGGTAAACAGGTTTCCATCAGAACCACCTCGAAATAAAACAACAGAAGATGTAGTTACAATGTGAACTCGTTAAGAGTAAAATATCAGTTTTACAGAGAGTAGGGGCGGCACGGTGGCTAAGTGGGTAGCACTATCGCCTCACAGCAAGAAGGTCCTGGGTTTGATCCTCAGGTGGGGCGGTCTGGGTCCTTTCTGTGTGGAGTTTGCATGTTCTCCCCGTGTCTGCGTGGGTTTACTCCGGGAGCTCCGGTTTCCTCCCACAATCCAAAAACATGCAAGTGAGGTAAATTGGAGACACTAAATTGTCCATGACTGTATTCGATATAACCTTGTAAACTGATAAACCTTGTGTGAAGATATATATATATATATATATCTTTATTTATTTTTTATTTTTTTAAAGACTAAAGAATAAAATGTTTTCAATCTAGACTTGAACATCGAGACGTGTCCCAGAAATTATCCCAGAAGTGTTCAGTAAGGTTGAGGTTGGGAGGTCGGGACACAGTCATGCTGAAACTGGATGAAACCCCGCCCAAAATGTTCTGCAAAGCTGAAAACAAAGAGTTTATTTTATCTAATTGATTCCATACTCCTAAGAGCAATGGGTAAGGATGTCCATGTACTTTTGGCCATAGTGTGTATTTGACACTTTTACCAAATGATCATTGATCAACAACTGGGGGTTTAAAGCCTTGCTTTAGGGTCCAACTGTGGCAGTCTGGCAAGTGTTTTGGCAAAAGTGTTTTTTTACAACCGTGTGACATGGTGGCTCGTTGGGTAGCGCTGTCGCCTCACAACAAGTAGGTCCAGGGTTCGATTACCAGCTGGAGCGGTCCAGGTCCTTTCTGTGTGGAGTTTGCATGATGCACAGTACCTGTCACTATCTCACAGAGATGGTGGTACGGTGGCTTGGTGGGTGGCTCTGTCGCCTCACAGCAAGAAGGTCCTGGGTTTGATTTCCAGGTGGAGCGGTCCGGGTCCTTTCTGTGTAGAGTTTGCATGTGGGTTTCCTCCGGGAGCTCCAGTTTCCTCCCACAGTACACAGACACGCAAGTGAGATGAATTAGAGATACACAATTGTCCATGACTGTGTTTGATGTTGAACTTGTGAACTAATGAATCTTGTGTAACCAGTAACTACCGTTCCTGTATTATTGTAACCAAAGTGTAAAACATGACGTTAAAATCCTAATAAACAATAATAATAACTCTCACAGAGCCCGTGGACTCTTCTCTTTGATTCCAGTATGTGATAATTACCCTCACCGGTTCCTCTTGTTTGCATTTCTCCTGGTGGGTTATTGTTTGGGTAGTGCTGCTGGCTTGTAGATATCTTGCATAGCTGCCGGCCTGCCTTGGACCTTGTCTGTGATCTTTTCCTGCTTCCTCCCTGTTAGCGGTTAGGTTAATTGAGATTAGGGACCTGTTCTGTGTTTAGCCTCAGGCTAGCATTAATGTTAGTGTGAGCGTAGCTTAGTGTAGGGCTTAGCATCTTCGATTCCTTTTTAGTGAGTGTTAGATTAGATTAGTCCTTTTCTACAGTATGTTTAGTGTTAGCACTTAGCATAGGGTTAGTTTGGTTCTGCCCCTGTTCCTGTTCATCCCCAATGTTCTAGTGTTCCAGTTTGGTGTAGGTATGTGTAACATATTAGGGCTAGGACGAGACAAGAGGGGCGGACACACACACACACACACAGAGCGATGTTTTACAAAGTTAGACCGGATAGAACAAGACAGACTAACATTTGATCTATGCTAATAATGCTAAGCTAATTGCTAAAGCTAATCTAAACACACATGAACAAAGCTAAAGCTAAACCTGAGCCCTAAGCTAAACAAGAACTAGACTAAGACTAACAGAAACAAGACAAAACAAGGCATAAACTGTAACAATCAGACAGGAGCTAACAGACAGATGGGAGCTAACAGACAGACAGGAGATAACAGACAGATGGGAGCTAACAGACAGACAGGAGATAACAGACAGATGGGAGCTAACAGACAGATGGGAGCTAACAGACAGACAGGAGCTAACAGACAGACAGACAGACAGGAGCTAACAGACAGATGGGAGCTAACAGACAGATGGGAGCTAACAGACAGACAGGAGCTAACAGACAGACAGACAGGAGCTAACAGACAGATGGGAGCTAACAGACAGACAGGAAATAACAGACAGATGGGAGCTAACAGACAGACGGGAGCTAGCAGACAGATGGGAGCTAACAGAACCAAACCAAACCAAACGAACATGAGCAAGGAACAGACTGACAAGGGCAAGGCAAGGTAAGACAGGACAAGGCAAGACAAGACAGGGCAAGGCAAAGCAAAGCAAGGCAAGGCAAGGCAAGGCAGGACAAGACAAGGCAGGACAAGACAAGACAAGGCAGGGCAAGACAAGGCAGGACAAGACAAGGCAGGACAAGACAAGGCAGGACAAGACAGGGCAAGGCAAGACAAGACATGGCAGGGCAGGGCAGGACAGGACAAGGCAAGGCAAGGCAAGACAAGACAAGGCAAGACAAGACAAAGCAAGGCAAGGCAAGGCAAGGCAAGGCAAGACAAGACAGGGCAAGACAAGGCAAGGCAAGACAAGGCAAGGTAGGACAAGGCAGGGCAGGACAGGACAAGGCAAGGCAAGGCAAGGCAAGACAAGGCAGGGCAGGACAAGGCAGGGCAAGGCAGGGCAAGGCAAGATAGTCTCCAGCGACTGGTCCATCAGTGCCTGTTTAAATCCTCTTAGCTCAGAGCGTTTGCTCCAGCATGTGCTCCTGGAGAGAGGGGCGTGACACATACACAAACTCCAGGGGCATAGACAGGCTGGATCAAGACAATATTCCAGATAATCCTCATGTTTTGTCTGGATAGTTCTAGTTAGTTCTTGTTATGACTATAACTAGTCTCCTTTATTACTTTTCTACAATTATTTTTATAGTAATTAGTTTGCTTCAATTCATATAACTTTCATGTCTTTGTACTGTAGGAGAAAACCTATACAAGCACAGGGAGAACATGCAAACTCCGCACAGAAAGGACCCAGACTGATCCACCTGGGAATCAAACACAGGACCTTCTTGCTGTGAGGTGACAGTGCTACCCACAGAGCAACCCACATAAGTGAACGTGAATGTGAGTGTGTGTTAACATGAGATGGATTTTCCCCCTATTCAAGGTGTTTATGCACATTGTTTTCAGTGTTTTTAGGTAATGCTGGACCCACTGTGACCCTGATCCTGTTGTTTCTGTACATGAGGAATCAATACTAATTTACGGTTTGCTTTGGCATAGAGACATTTGGTTAAGTAGGTGCCACACAGCTACATGGTTCCTGAACCAGGGGTTCCTTGCTTCTCTATCTCTTATCTAGATATTCATGTGGGGTTTCTTTGAACACTCAGGTTTTCTTTCCAGCTCCACAAAAGATGCAGATGGTGGATTTTCTGCCTTGTGCTTGGTCTTCAGGTGACACTTGACTCACTGCAACCTTGACTAGGATGAACCAGTGAACAGTAATGAATACATGAGGATTTTACACTGGTACACGTGTAATGCCAACCAATCTCCAATTACAGTTTCCTTTTGGTCTGACACTTTAAGGTCTCTTGCTCGTCTCTAGACCTCATTTTTTTCACCTCAGATCTGCTCTTCATTACTGTAAAAGTTCAGATTCACACATTTGATTGGCCAGTTTGAAAGCCATACCACCTTTCTCACCCTGAATGACTGCCACACACTCTTTGTCCTATAATAAATGCCAATGTCTGTCATTCTGATTCTTTTGCCCTCCTTTGTCTCATGTACACTGATCAGCCATAACATTAAAACCACCTCCTTGTTTCTACACTCACTGTCAATTTTACCAGCTCCACTTACCATACAGAAGCAATTACTGACTGTAGTCTATCTGTTTCTCTACATGCTTTGTTAGCCCCCTTTTAATGCTGTTCTTCAATGGTCAGGACCCCCACAGGACCCCCACAGAGCAGGTATTATTTAGGTGGTGGATCATTCTCAGTACTGCAGTGGCACTGACATGGTGGTGGTGTGTTAGTGTGTGTTGTGCTGGTATGAGTGGATCAGACACAGCAGCGCTGCTGGACTTTTTAAATACCGTGTCCACTCACTGTCCACTCTATTACACACTCCTACCTAGTTGGTCCACCTTGTAGATGTAAAGTCAGAGACGATCGCTCATCTATTGCTGCTGTTTGAGTTGGTCATCTTCTAGACCTTCTAGACACCAGTGGTCACAGGACGCTGCACACGGGGCGCTGTTGGCTGGATATTTTTGTTTGGTGGACTATTCTCAGTCCAGCAGTGACAGTGAGGTGTATAAAAACTCCAGCAGCGCTGCTGTGTCTGATCCACTCATACCAGCAGAACACAAACAAACACACCACCACCATGTCAGTGTCACTGCAGTGCTGAGAATGATCCACCACCTAAATAATACCTGCTCTGTGGTGGTCCTGACCATTAAAGAACAGCATGAAAGGGGGGTAACAAAGTATGTAGAGAAACAGATGGACTACAGTCAGTAATTGTAGAACTACAAAGTGCTTCTAGATGGTAAGTGGAGCTTACAAGGATGAGCCGGTGTTGTGCTAAACACGTCAGTCAAGACTTTTCTCATTACTGTCTATCACCCAGTGTACTGTAAAACGATGTATTAATAATAACAGTCTAATAAACAAGATTCCTCCTCCTACGATTTACCCTCGACATTAAAGGTTCACATTCTTAATAGACTAAACTGTACTTTATGACGGTCGTTCTACAAGTTGCCAGTTTTCTTTTCTTTTGTTAATTAAGTTTCTGCTGTACAGAATCTATAATTAACACTAATTAGTAACAGATGTAGATCCAGCCTGGTAAACAGATGTTAATTATACTCAGTTTAGCAGGGAGAACTTATCACTGTTAATAAGAATAAATGGTTTTTATTTGACGTAGGAGTGATTGTGGGTTTATAAATAACTTCTGAGTTTTATTAATATAATAGTAATTACACTATTCAGTACCTTATTGCTGGGGCAGCACGGTGGCTCAGTGGGTAGCACTGTCACCTCACAGCAAGAAGGTCCTGGGTTCAATCCCCAGACAGGGTCTGTCTGGTGGCCCCTTTCTGTGTGGAGTTTGCATGTTCTCCCCATGTCTGGGTTTGGGTTTTCTCCGGGTGCTCCGGTTTCCTCCCACAGTCCAAAGACGTGCAAGTGAGGTGAATTGGAGACACTAAATTGTCCATGACTGTGTTCAATATAACCGTGTGAACTGTGAATCTTGTGTAATGAGTAACGACCGTTCCTGTCATAAATGTAACCAAAGTGTAAAACATGACGTTAAAATACTAATAAACAAACAAACAAACTAAACTAAACTAACTAAACATCTGCAGTGCCGAGCTGCTATTGTAGTCAGGGAGTGTTCAGCTGCACCAAAACCGGTTGTAGCAAATCCTCCAGCAGGGTCTGACCTGAAACCTAAATGTATTTGGCTGTAACGAGCACAGAGAAGCTTCTGCTGAGTTTTACATTGTGTTTTTCTCCCACCTCTGTCAGTCAACTCCACTTACCATATAGAAGCAATTTGTAGTTCTACAATTACTGCCTGTAGTTCATCTGTCTCTGTGCATGCTTTGTTACCCCCCTTTCATGCTGTTCTTCAATGGTCAGGACCCCCACAGGACCCCCACAGAGCAGGCATTATTTAGGTGGTGGGTCATTCTCAGCACTGCAGTGACACTGACGTGGTGGTGGTGTGTTAGTGTGTGTTGTGCTGGTATGAGTGGATCAGACACAGCAGCGCTGCTGGAGTTTTTAAACACCTCACTGTCACTGCTGGACTGAGAATAGTCCACCAACCAAAAATATCCAGCCAACAGCGCCCCGTGTGCAGCGTCCTGTGACCACTGATGAAGGTCTAGAAGATGACCGACTCAAACAGCAGCAATAGATGAGCGATCGTCTCTGACTTTACATCTACAAGGTGGACCAGCTAGGTAGGAGTGTCTAATAGAGTGGACAGTGAGTGGACACAGTATTTAAAAACTCCAGCAGCGCTGCTGTGTCTGATCCACTCTTACCAGCACAACACACACTAACACACCACCAGAATGATCCACCACCCAAATAATACCTGCTCTGTGGGGGTCCTGACTATTGAGGAACAGGGTGAAAGCAGTCATTAATTGTAGAACTACAAAGTGCTTCTATATGGTAAGTGAAGCTGATTAAATGGACAGTGAGTGTAATTAAGGTATAGCCTGGTGTTTTAAGACTGTGTGTGTGTTTGGGGTTGGATCTAGGGGGGTTAAGAGTGTGACCTGATTCCTGGAAGGGATTTGGGTTTCATTAATCTAATAGCTGGTTAGCGTTGTATAAGGTGCTGACCCACATTAAGCTGTAATGAGATCTGGACAGAGTGCTGTTTATACTTACATTACACAGGAATGTAGCTGGGGTGTTGCTAAACTCGCACGTGCTGACCGTGCATCTGTAGCAAATCATTTTATTTGTGTATACAAGCAGAGATAAAGTATTACTGGTAATGAAATTTTCATAATGTACAACCCCAAATCAGAAAAAGTAAGGACAGCATGGAAAATGCAAATCTTACTTTGACAGATATTTCATGTATTATCTGCTCAACTTCATTTCATGTATTAATAAACATCCATTCTTGCATTTACGGCCTGCAACACATTCCAAAAAAAGTAGGGACAGTAAAGCATTTACCACTTTGTAATGTTTTGGCACTGAGGAGACCAAGTGATTTTATTTTGTCCCGTTCTTCCTGCAAACGCATCTTAAGATGTGCAACATCCACACATTCTGTACTGGGGACAGATCAGGACTGCAGGCAGACCAGTCCAGTACCCGTACCCTCTTCTCCCGCAGCTACGCCTTTGTAATGTGTGCAGCAGGTGGTTTTGCATCGTCTTGTTGAAAAAATGCTGGACTTCCCTGGAAAAGACGACGTCTTGAAGGCAGCACATGTTGCTCTACGATCTCAATGTACTTTTCTGCATTAATGCTGCATCACAGAAGTGTAAATGACCTTTGCCAAGGGCACTGACACCCCCCCATACCATGACAGACCCTGGCACTGACACACCCCCATACCATGACAGACCCTGGCTTTTGGACTTGTTTTGGACTGATAAAAATTTTTTTCACCTCATTACTAGCCCTAAATTTGGGGTTGTACATATGTACAGTTAGTAATAATAATAATGATAATAATAACAACAACAACAACAACAACAACAACGACAACAATAAAAATAATCATAATAATAACAACAACAATAAAAAAAAATAATAATAACAACAATAATAATAATAATAATGATAATAATAATAACAACAATAATCCTAATAATAACAACAACAATAATAATATTAATAATGATAATAATAATAACAATAACAATAACAATAACAATAATAATAATAATAATAATACTGTAGTAATAATAATAATAATAACAACAACAATAATAATAATAATACTGTAATAATAATAATAATAATAACAATAATAATAATAACAGTAATAATAATAATAATAATAACGATAATAATAGTAATAATAATAATGAAAGAATGGAGTTCTGTTTATATAATGCCTTTCACATAACCAAAGCTGCTGTACATTAGCGGAAAAACATCAACAGGGGAAGAGAAAAGAGACAAAGAAATGACTTGGAGCAAGAATAGTGAGCAGTAAAGAAAAAAGTTCTTACCTGAGCTTTAAAGGAAGCGATAGAAGAGCAGCCACAAAGAGAGTGTGAGAGAAAGTTCCAGAATATGGGAGCAGGAGAACTCAAATACCTGCCACTCACTGACTAAAGTCTGGTACTTGTGCTCATGAGCTTGTTAAACACCTCATATCTGCATTATTAAGCATTAGTATAAAGTCACTCTCTTTAAAAATGCTCACGGCTATAACAGCCTCCACCTATTAAAAAGGGCTTTCAAGATTTTGGACTGTGTCTGTGTGAATTTGTGCCCATTTTGTCAAGAGATTGTCTGTAGGGACTGATGTTACAGTAGAGGCACAGTGGTAGCAACGACTGCTCCGGCAACTACTGTGGCGGATTAGTCACTAAAGCATTTCACTGCTAGTTGTACTGTGTGTATGACCATGTATGTGACAAATAAACCTTGACTTGACTTGACTTGACTTGAGCAAGGCCCCTTAGCACCGTACAATGGCTGACCCTGCGCTCTGACCCCAGCTTCCAAACAAGCTTGCATGGGATGTGCATTTATGACACATACAGGCGTTCCATTCTATAGCAATTGTACAGAATTTATTTGAGTTTATTTGGCAGTTGTAGCCTAGCGGTTAGGGTACTGTACTAGTAATCAGAAGATCGCTGGATCAAGTCCCACCACTGCTAGGTTGCTGCTGTCGAGCCCTTAAGCAAGGCCCTTAAATCTCAATTGCTCAGATTGTATACTGTCACACTACTGTAGGTCGCTTTGAGTTTCTCTACACCAGACATGCTGAAACAGGGACGGACCTTCCCCAAACTATCAAGCAACAGTCTCATGAGGTGAACACTACCAAAGACCTACAGGCTACTGTGCAAGAAGGCTTTTTTCTTTATGTAATCAACAGATATCTGCCAGCCAATTCTGGAGCCGAGGACTATTTTTTGGGCTGCAGCCTTGAAGCCTACAGAGATGTAAAGTTGGCTTGGCAGCAGAACGTGTACCCACATTCCATCTGTTTCTTCCTTTTTGGTATACCTGTTGGATAAGGTGGTGTAGATTTTATCCACTACATTCAAACCTGTCCTGACAATCAAGCCTATAAGTTTGTTTGGTGTTTCCTGGATTCCATCTGACTGCCTGACCAATAAAAGTTCACTGTTTGGATTTAAATCAGCAGAAATACACAGTCGAGTCACATAATTATGACCGCCACCTAATATCCAGAGTAACAGCCGTTGGCAGCACGGACAGCAGCTAGACGGGCTGGGAGTGACTCAGTAAGGTCCTGGTAGGTTCTCACAGGTATCTGGAGCCATGCTGACTGCAGTGCCTCCCACAGCTACTGGAGGGGGCTTGGGGGAAGATCCATAGGGCGAACACGGCGATCGAGGTGGTCCCTTTGGAAGATGCTCAATTGGGTTTAAGTCAGGGGAATTAGGGGGCAGGGTAGTACTTAGAAGTCACCAATGTGGGACATTTCTAGCCGCGTGACGTCGCATTGTCTTGCTGGAAGATCCCAACCACCAAGGTATATACTGTATGTGCAGACAGCCTATTGCACACCTTATATACCCACCAAGCCATCCTATTTGCCTGTACTTTGGTGGATTGATGCATGAGGCCGGTCTTGCATATGGAGAGTCACGCACTGATCTCTACTTTCCTCCACTTCTCTACAGGCACCTTGAGCTACTAACCAGGGTCTTTACTCAGCGTTGAAGACCCTGTCCCCTTTTTAGTCCGGTCTTTTCCCACCCAGCAGACTAGTGCCCAATTTTATTAGCAGAGAAGACAGGTTTACCCATGACAGCAGTGAGGGATATACTGTATGTGCAGACAGCCTATCGCACACCTTATATACCCACCAAGCCAGCTTAGAAAACAGGAATTCCTTCATGAGCTACGTGCTGCCGCCGTCAAAAGTAGAAAGTGGTCATAGTAATGTAACTCGACTGTGTATAAGAGCCTTTAATTAGATAATTACTGAATAGTTTACTATGTTTTCTAAAAAATTCATTTAACCCAAACTGATTAAGTGAGTAGTTTCTCATTTCTTTATTTAAATTTTTTTTTCTTATTTAATTTATGCATTTTCTCCCAATTTAGCATAGCCAATTAGTATTCCACTGCTGGGGACTCCAATTACATCTGAGGTGGGTATATTTGACAGACACACGACACGTGCACAGTCCTCCGACATCTTCGTATTCGCCCGTACTTTGGTGGATTGGCGTATGAGGCCAGTCTTGGAGAGTCATGCGCTGATCTCCACGTTCCTCCACTTGTGTACAGGCTCCTCGCCCTCGACCCTCGACCAGGGTCATTACACATCGTCGAAGACCCCAAATCTTTTTAGTTCAACCTTTTCCCACTCAGCAGACTTAAGTGGTTGATTTTGGTTGTTGCAGGCACTGCTGATCATGCCTACTAGGGGGTGCCCAGCCGACAGGCAGCAGATTTGGAATTCGAAGGTCAAATTATCAGTCGAACCTTTTTTTGTACTATAAAGTCTTTAGTTCTCCAGATTTGGGCTCTAAAATAACAAATTTCAATATAATTTAATCAAGCATTTAATACCTGTGATTACAACAGAGCGGTCCATGCATATCCATTAACGTCAGGTAAGCTAGAACACTGGATCGAGCGCTTATTCATTTTCAGCCGACTGTATGCAAAATGTGTTGTCTCTCTCTCTCTCTCTTTTTTCTTTCTAAACAAAAGGAGTCGATTTGTAACTGTCCAAACAGAAATACGTGGCTTTATTTATCACTGTCACACAATGCCTGTTCCATAAATAATACTTAATATGACATACATATAAACGATGAGAGGAATATGAAATCCTACACATTTATATGTTTACCATATTATCTGTTATAGGAAGAACAGACGAATGTGTGCTGTATTTATTAGCTGTTTGAAAGAAATGTGCTTAAATTAGATAAAAATACGCAAAAAATATGCTGGAGAACATATGAGAATATAATCGTAAAGGTAGGAATATAATCATAACTGCTTGAATTTAATGTGTTAATATGCAGGAGTTTGACCCAGTATGCTAGCCCAGTACTGCTGAGGTTCAAATCTCAGCGGTGCTATCGACAGGTCGGGCGTCTGCACAGACCATATCGGTTAATTTAATTTACATTTACATTTTCAGCATTTAGCGGATGCTTTTATCCAAAGTGACTGACAGTACTGTGTCAGTATATTGTCGAAGCAATTGAGGGTTAAGGGCCTTGCTCATAAGCCCAACAGTGGCAACCTGGCAGTGATGGGGCTTGAACCAGTGACATTTCAATTACCAGTCCAGTACCTTAACCACTAGGGCGACACGGTGGCTCGGTGGGTAGCACTGTCGCCTCACAGCAAGAAGGTCCTGGGTTCGATCCCCAGGTGGGACGGTCCGGGTCCTTTCTGTGTGGAGTTTGCATGTTCACCCCGTGTCTGCGTGGGTTTCCTCCAGATGCTCCAGTTTCCTCCCACAGTCCAAAAACATGCAAGTGAGGTAAATTGGAGATTCAAAATTGTCCATGACTGTGTTTGATGTAATTAATAACTACCATTTCTGTCATGAATGTAACAAAAAGTGTAAAACATGATGTTAAAATCCTAATAAACAAATAAACCTTAACCACTAGGCCTCAATGGACACTTTCAGAGATGAAGGGTTGCCAAAACAGCCTAACCATTGGGAAGTACACCTGTTAGTGCGCTCTCAGTGCAGGTCCCAAGCTCGGATAGAAATAGGAAAGCTGCACCAAAAAGGGCATCTGGTGGAATAAGCTGTGCCAAGTCTGGTACATTGATCCACTGTAGTGCTGCCTAAACACAAGAGCAGCTAAAAGAAAAAAAAAAACAACGACTTCATTAGAAGTAATTAATCATTGTGTAGCTGATTTTATCTGTTTAATGTTGTGATAAACCTGGAGTAATCGCGTCTCCTCTAAACAAAGCTCTTTTGGTTGATTTTCCTGGTAAAATTACCACTGAATTTAATAATGTAATCTGCAAATCTGCAATCACAGCAAAATACGATTACTGTCACAGCAAATGTTTTACCATGCAGTGCTGTATCTGTATCTGCTGATATGTTTTAATGGAGTGAAGAAGTTGTTATAGTTCCTGCTTTGTAATTAAAGTGGAACATTACGAACCTAACAGTGTGGACTTTAAATAGTCTGGGTTTATATATGCTGTTGATTTACTTTTGGTAAGGTTTGTTAAATAATGTGTAATAATTAATAGTGTGCAGATTATAAAATGTTGTGGTTTATTTAATGATGCAGAGTTTCTAACAATGTGGGTTTTTAATGGTGTGGATTACACACACTGTTGATTTTTACTGGTGTGTGTTGTATATGTATTGATTCTCTGGTTGAATTTCACCAATACTGCTTGGTTAAAGAGTCTAACCAGTTACCAATAAAAGTAATAATAATTAATAATAATAATAATAATAATTAATAATAATAATAATAATAAAAATAATAAATGTAATAATAATAATAATTATTATTAATAATAATAATAATAAAAGTAATAATAATAATAATAATAAAAATAATAATAATTACCAGCACTACTATTCTAAACTCTCTGAGTTCGAATCTCAGCTCTGCTACCAGTCGGCTTGGTGCCCCCTAGCAGCCACGACTGATCACTAGTCTGCTGTGTGGGAAAAGGCCGGACTAAAAAATGGGCGGGGTCTCCAACGCTGCGTAAGGACCCTGGTTAATAGCTCGAGCCGCCTGTACAGACGCATGACTCTCCATGCGCAAGATGACAAATGGACAAATAAGATGGGGTCAGTGGACTCAAATAAACCCTCCTTGGACGTGATCAGGATCCCTATCAGCGGAAGATAATTTAGCTATACTAAATTAGCAGATAAAGGAAGAACATGCATAAATAAAGTAGTAAAAACAATAACAATAATAATAATAATAATAATAACAATAATAAATAATAATAATAATAATAATAATAACAGTAATAATAATAATAATAATAACAAGAATAATAATAATAATTAACAATAATAATAATAACAATAACAGTAATGAAAAAAATAATAACAGTAATAATAATAATAATAACAATAATAATAATGATAATAATAATAGTAATAATAATAATAACAGTAATAAAAAATAATAACAGTAATAATAATAATAATAATAACAGTAATAAAAAAATAATAACAGTAATAATAATACTAATAAAATAATAATAAAATAATAATAATAAAATAATAATAAGATTGTAGTAAAAATCCAACGTATTGTAGAAATATTATAAAGACATAGATTACAACCAAAAGTATGTGGATGGAAGCTCTGATCCTAACTAAAAATAAAGGCAGTTCATCATGCTTTTTTTAAGAATAAAAATGTGCTATTGTTCTAATAATATGACTACCATGTTCTAGATGATTGGTTACCCAGCTAGTTATGGATCTGCAGCCTCGATAATGACATTGTAGCTCTAATAAAAAGCCAGGAAACTGGACAGCATTGACCTATGGAAGTAACATGCTGCAGGGTTGTATACCAATTACTGGCACCCATAAATAGATCTTAAAGAAATATTTTACCTTTATAGTCCTCCATCTTTCCTCAGAACACTCATCCACCCTGAGATTTACCACTTCTAAAACTATTAACCTTATTAACATGCTGTAAATTGAAATGCACCAGTAGATACCCTGGGGCCGAGCACTACCTGCTGTTCCCCGTGTCCTCGGTGCCAGAAAGCTAAATTACATCCTGCCTCGAGTGAAACCATTAGAGACCATCATCATCAAACTCTGTATCCTTTGGCACCAATGATTTCTTATATGCTATAATGAGATTTGGGCGGCTGGGAGACTCGAGTGTCTCTATTAGGTCTCGAGGACGACCACGGCATGAAAGAGATTCATTTTATGTAGATTTATGACGGACGTGTAGATTGTGTTTCCCCCGTGTGTTCAGTCAAGAGCAATTTCCATACTCTGAACGCAGACATTCCATTAGTATTAGTGAATTTTACACATGACACAGATGTACAGACCGGGAGGACAAAGGGAGGAGGTTCAATTTGCTGACATGTTATGTTTTTAAAACATTAAAAACACAATTAAATTATAACATCAGTTTGTTAAAATTACTTAATATACAATGTACAGTTTGCAGTTGTGCAGCAGGTAATAAGATTCATTTTCTACAAACAGTGATCTGATTGCAAACTATTGTATGAATGTAAATGTTAAGCAAAAAAAACATAGTAATAACGATAATAATAATAAAATAATAATAATAATAATAAAAATAATAATAACAATAGTAACAATATATTATTAATATTATTAATAATAATAGTAGCAGTAGTAATAATAATATTAATGATAATAATAATATTAACAACAACAATAATACTAATAATACTAATAATAATAGTAATACTAATATAATAATAATAATAATAATAATAATAATAATAATAATAATAATAATAATAAATGTTCTTTGTGCATGTTCTCCTCGTGTCTTTGTGGGTTTCCTCCGGGTGCTCCGGTTTCCTCCTACAGTACAAAGACATGCAGTCAGGTTAATTGAAACTACAACAAATTGCTGTGTGTGTGTGTGTGTGTTTGCCCTGTGATGAACTGGTGATCTGTCCAGGGTGTTTTCTACCTTTTGCCCAGTGAATTAGAGCCATCGTGACCCTGACCAGGATAAAGCAGTGGTGATTTTTTTTTACTTGTTAACTGGACTTAATTTATGTATCTAAGTTATATTTAACACTTACTTTCTTTACCTTTTACTAAAAATCAAAGACTCCGTGAGTCCAGGTACTAATGGACCGAACAAATCTCTTTTTGTCTAACTTCTGGCTGTGCTAACGTACACATTAACGGAAAACGCAGCATGGACGCAGCTAATAAAATGAAATAGTGTTATTCGACACATGGAACGTTTGACGCACATCCCAATTTGCTTCAGTTCGCTCCAAGAAAATAATAATAGCGAGCAAATGTGGTCGTCAGCTGAAAAGCATCTTTTCAGCACATTGGGGGATGCTGTGTTCAGTCTCTCCTCATTAGTCCTTTATCTATTTAGAAATGTTGCTTTTTTAGAACGAGGCTCGCTGTTCCAAATTGCCTGGCTTCAAGCTGAACAGAATAAGGGATCCTGATGCCTAATGTGCCGACTTTTAATTATAACCGCGGACTTTATTCTTTTAGCTCTTTGGTTCTCGCTGCTTAAGGCAGTTTAACTCTGCAGACAGCTGCTGAATAAAGCATTCAAGGCCACCAGGAAAACAAAGTTCTGTTTCAGTAGATTATGAGGCTTCACAGAGCAGTTATTTATTCATTCATTCATTCATTCATTCATTCATTTATTTATTTATTTATTTATTTATTAATTTATTCATTTATTTATTTATTTTAGCATTAACATATTTCCTTTCTCAAATATTTCATGTTTAAGATACTAACATTTGATGTGACCTAATATACTGCACGGTGGCACAGCAAAAAGCCCCTGGGTTTGATTCCTCAGCTGGACGGTCAGGGTCCTTTATGTGTGGAGTTTGCATGTTCTCCTCGTGTCTGTGTGGGTACATGTAGCAACCCAACCGGAGCTAAAACAATCGCCCCAAGTGTGTGTGTGTGTACATGCACAGACAAATGCACTGTTTATATAACAAATAAGCCAAATGTCTGTGTGTCTATCTATCTATCTATCTATCTATCTATCTATCTATCTATCTATCTGTCTGTCTGTCTGTCTGTCTGTCTGTCTGTCTGTCTGTCTGTCTGTCTGTCTGTCTGTCTGTCTGTCTGTCTGTCTGTCTGTCTGCCTGTCTTTCTATCTATCTGTCTGTCTGTCTGTCTGTCTGTCTGTTCTTCTATACATCTATCTGTCCTTCTATACATCTGTCTGTCTGTCTCTCTGCCCATCCGTCTATCTGTCTGTTTGTCTATCTACCTATCTGTCTGTCTGTATTTCTGTCTGTCTATCTATCATCTATCTGTCTGTGTGTCGGTCTGTCTATCTATTAATCTAGCTATCTGTCTAACCGTCTCTCTCTCTCTAAGTCTGTCTGTCTATCTATCTGTTTGCCTGTCTATCTATTTATCTATCTGTCTGTCTGTCTGTCTGTCTGTCTGTCTATCTGTCTGTCTGTCTGTCTGATTCAAGATTCAAAGTAGCCTCATGTAGTATCTTTTCACAGTAGCTTTGTCTGTCTATCTATCTAGCTGTCTGTCTATCTGTCTATTTGTCTATGACGGTATTGAACCCTCAATGCTATGCTACCCACCGTGCCGCTCCCATATAAAAGTATATAATAATAATGACAATATGATTACTCGTGCACTCCTGGTTCTTTTGTAATCAGCATTTTCTGCCTGAGTTGTCTAACTGCAAAGTGTTCACTGTATTTCTTTATAAGGTAAAAAAATCTCTTCTGTAACTTCTTATCATCACACACAGCAGATGAAGTTTTGTGCAGCCGGTCGTCCGCGTTCCTCCCGACTCATTTCACAGCAAATTTCAGTTGGATGGTTCGATTAATGTAGCAGAGCAAATGGTGCAAAAGGCTGCTGGAGCTGAACGCCATGTTTCACCTCGGATATTTCCAGCCCTCAGACGCAGGAGAAAGAACCTGGATCCAGTTTAAAGCTCATAAATGTTCATAAACGTACTGATTCTACTCAGATTATGTCTGTGTTGGTATGTAGTGTTGTAGTATTGTTATTTAGCATCAGGTCTCAGTGAAGAAAGAAATGAAACAACGTTCTCCTGTGAATGGTTTATTTTATTATTATTGTATTTGTAATCTTCTCGGTGTCGGGATGAAGCCACTTTTTTCTGCTTGAACTGCACAAGCTGATTGTTTTATCTAAACACAGAGAAACCTGTTATTAAATTTTAAATTCATCCACCTACCTGCTTACTGCAGGATTTGGGTTTAAACAGGCGGCTGTAGCCTAGTGTTTAAGGTACCAGACCAGTAATTTAAAGGTTGCCGGTTCAAGCCCCAGTTTGCCATTGTTAGGCCCTTGAGCACTGTCGACTCACAGCAGAAAAGTCCTGGGTTTGATTCCCAAGCAATCTGGGTTCTTTCTGAGTGGAGTTTGCATGTTCTCCCCGTGTCTGTGTGAGTTTCATTGGAGATACAAAAGTGTGTGTGTGTGTGTCTGTTTGTGTTTGTACCCTGTAATGGACTGACAGCCTGTTTCCTACTTTTCGCTCTTTGATTACATTCATGACAGAAACGGTGGTAACTGGTTACATGGACAAATAGTGTCTCCAATTCACCTCACTTGCACGTCTTTGGACTGTGGGAGGAAACCGGAGCTCCCGGAGGAAACCCACACAGACATGGGGAGAACATGCAAACTCCACACAGAAAGGACCTAGATAGGATCTATATATCTACCTGTCTGTCTATCTGTCTGCCCATCTGTCTATCTATCTATCTATTAGGGAATCAAACCCAGGACCTTCTTGCAATGAGGAAACAGTGCTACCCACCAAGCAACCGTGCCGCCCTTTTACTAAGTAGATTGCACCCACTGTGACCCTATTTATTTTTATTTATTTATTTATTTTATTTTATTATTTTATATATTTATTTATTTATTTTTATTTAAAAAGTACACTCCCTTGCAATTATCTATCTATCTATCTATCTATCTATCTATCTATCTATCTATCTATCTATCTATCTATCTATCTATCTATCTATCTATCTATCTATCTATCTATCTATCTATCTATCTATCTATCTATCTATCTATCTACTTATCTGTCTGTCTGCCTGTCCTTCTGTCTATCTATCTATCTATCTATCTATCTATCTATCTATCTATCTGTCTGTCTGTCTGTCTGTCTGTCTGTCTGTCTGTCTGTCTGTCTGTCTGTCTGTCTGTCTGTCTACCTGTCTGTCTACATGTCTGTCTGTATGTCTGTCTGTCTATTAGGAAATCAAACCCATGACCTTCTTGCTACGAGGAAACAGTGCTACCCACCAAGCCACCGTGCCACCCTTTAACTAAGTAGATTGCACCCACTGTGACCCTGATCAGGATAAAGTGGTGGCAAAACAAACCTACGGATAAATCCAATGTAATATTTTAATCAGTGAAACATTCATTCATTTATTTAATTATTTATTTATTCACCCGCCACTTATTTTCACCCATCAGAGGTGCCAGAGGTGACGAATACTGGACTAATAATTAAAACCTTGTTGATTCAAGTCCCACTGTCTCCAAATTGGCACTATTGGTCACTTAAGCAAAACTCTTTTACCCTTGACTGCCCACAATTTAATTTGCTTTGGCATCTGAGAAATGCCATGAATGGAAGAAACAGAAATTAAATAAAAATGGTAATTAGGCTGCAGTCTTGTCATAAATAAATACTGCTTAATAATGAAAAACCTGTGCACGGACGTCAGCATCACCTGGTCATTGATCTTAATCCCAGCGTCTGCTTTGCAAATCCAGAATCCAATACCTGCCATTACCAGCGTGCAGCCACTGATGTTTAAAAATATCATTTGATTTATTATAATTGTCCTACTGGACTCGGAAATGCCACCTAAAATCAATAGAACATTTTCAGCATTGAATAATGATGCTAAGGAGATGAGATGAGATGAACTCGCTACCATGTGAAGAATGAAAATGAATAATGACACAGAGGAGTAATTACAATAAGCAGCAGGAGGAATCATTAACTACGTGGATTTATCAGAGCTCGACAAGGAAAACAATAATAATAAAGGGTCTAGTACCACACCCCATGTAATTTGCATGCAGCATAAAGAGACATCATCAGAGACTCAGCCTTTCCTGGTGCTGCTTTTGTAACAAACCATGATTACAATCACCTGTTTGGAATCACATCATTATTTCATTTTTTCACCTTATTACTAGCCCTAATTTGCCCCTGTCCCAACTTTTGTTTGGAATGCGTTGCAGGCCTGAAATGCAGGAATGGATGTTTATTAATAAATGAAATAAAGTTGAGCAGATAAAACATGAAATATCTTGGAATGATCCTGTCTGACATCAAATAAAAGACAAAGTAAATTACTAAATAACTCTGTGTTTTTATTTTATTTGCATTTTCTATACTGTCCCAACTTTTTCTGATTTGGGGTTGTAAAAGTTATAAGCTTATCTGACCATGAATGCATTTGTTAGTCGTCTTGTTAAAGAGTAGCAGTTTATTTATTTAAGTTCAATAAAATAGTTGCATTATTGATGCATTTGTGAAATATTTAACCCCTTACTTCCCTCAGGACTAAACCTTCCACCCAGTGCGGGTATCCGTTTGCCCCCTGCTGCCCTCTTTGCTCACCCTACCAAACACCTCACAGACATCAATCAAAGGCTAGGATCAAACCCAGGTCCCAAGAACCCACAGTGCTGTGTGCCATTCACTCTACCAGCTATACAAACCGTGTAACTCAGAAGTGAGCCTTCTTCCACCTCGGTGCTTTAAATGCTAAATCTTCAATTCTCGTGTCTTTATGAGGGGCTGAAAAAGGTTCAGTGACTTCATCGACACACTCGGTGAAGAAAGTGCGGCGCACTCGGTTAGATGTGTTTCCCCGGACTCATTTCACAGCAGATTTCAGTTGGATAGTCCGATTAATGTAGCGGGAAAAAGGTTAAGGCTGCTGGAACTTAAAGTCCTGTTCCACCTCGGCTACCTCCAGTGCTTAAACACAGGAGAAATAACCCAGACGCCCGTCACTCCACGAATCTAACCTGTCTAGATGATGCTTATATTTTAGATGAACAGGTTTACCTGTGTGTTCAAGTGTTGCAATCAAGTGTGAAAAAATAAACACCATCATAACAGCAAATGTTGTGGTTTCAGGTCTTAATAAAACATAAAATTACATGTTATCATGAATATGCATTAATATTCATTCATTAATATTCATTCGAAGGACAGCGGGTGATCGCTAAGGACTGAGGGCCCTACATGTAGCCATGTATGTATGTGTATATACATGTATATACAGTATGTGTACTTAAGTACTGTATATTCATACACATGTTCCCAATCGCTTCCACTATGTTATAATACCACTGACAGTTGATTGTGGAATATTTAATAGCGAGGAAATTTCACGACTGGACTTGTTGCACAGGTGGCATCACGGTACCACTCTGGACTTCACTGAGCTCCTGAGAGCGACCCGTTCTTTCACTAATGTTTGTAGAAGCAGTCTGCATGCTGAGGTGCTTGGTTTTATACACCTGTGGACATGGAAGTGATTGGAACACCTGAATTCAATTATTTGGATGGGTGAGTGAATACTTTTGGCAATATAGTGTAGATATGGCTATATTGGCCCAATTCAATTCAATGTGCAATACCCGTCACTTTATCACTTTACTATTTAATATTTCATCTATATTTAATCTGTACCATATTCTGTATACTTGGAACTGCACCTTCCTGCACTTTTAATTCCATTCGTTCATCTATCTATCTATCTATCTATCTATCTATCTATCTATCTATCTATCTATCTATCTATCTATCTATCTATCTATCTATCTATCTATCTATCTATCTATCTATCTATCTATCTATCTATCTATCCATCCATCCATCCATCCATCCATCCATCCATCCATCCATCCATCCATCCATCCATCCATCCATCCATCCATCCATCCATCTATCTAATCTAATATTATTATTTGTATTATTATTACATCCAGTAGCACCCTATCAACCACCTGTCACACTATAAAAACAAAGGCTAAGGGCACATTCACATGAGAAGCAGCAAAGCCGTAAGCTTTGTTCAGTGCTTGGCTTGAGCGGTGCTGTAAAACATCATCAAAGTGTGAATATGAGACAAATCTGCATTTGTGTGGAATAACCATCAGATCCAGTGTTACAGCTCCACATGTATCTGTGTTTATCTGGATTCTCCTCCCTGTTTCACTTTTAAACTTGTGTTACCGCTCGAGCTTCTGAGAAATTGTGAGAACCAGAATCAGCTTCTCCCAGAGTCTAAAACACTTCTGGTTAAAAATAAAGCTTAACGTGGTTTAATGTACTAAAAGAACGACACAGGAGCACTAAACTTCTCTCTCTATTAATGAAATTCCTCGCTCGTTCTTTTAATTATTTATTTATTTATTTTCTATTTTATTTATGCATTTTCCTCTGATTTGCCGTGTAGTTAATTTGTCTTCCGTGGATCCCTGATTGCAGTTGAGGAGGGTATATTGCTGCTCACGCCTCCTCCGACCCGCATGCAGCCCTTAGCGGAACCCTTTTTCACCCACGCATTCTGCACAAGCGCCTCTCAATCTGCTAATCAGGGTCCTTACACATCGTTTGAAGACCACACCCACATAGTCTGTCCATCTTGCCATAGCAGACACTGCCAGTTATGCCCGCTAGATGGCACCCAGACGACCGGTGGCAACGTCGAGTTTCGAACCGAGGAGTTCAGAATCTCTAGAGGAATATACCGCTGCGCCACCTGGGCTCCTCACTCGTTGTTTTATTACAACTAGCTTTTACTGCATCATATCAAACAGTTCGTCTAATTGGAGGAGCTTTGAAAAGGTCAGCGGCAAACTGGGTCAAAGTTCAATCAGGGAAGCGCAGCGCCAAGGTAAGCATCATCACCTCACTCCATAGGAAATAACAACACAGCTGGCACAAATGCGGTTTCGCCGCTTCTCATGTGAATGCACCCTAACACCCTAGCAGCACCCTGACAATCACCTGAAAAACCATAGCAATCACCTGGAACACCACAGCAAGCACACGACACAACCCTGGCAGCAATCTAGCAACACCTCAGCAATACCAGGGCTTATTTTAAGCTGTGTAATCTCTCTGCATGCTTTTTTAATTTTCTGTACACATGCTTTTGGAGTTTAATAATGAAAACACTGTCCCCATGATCAGCAGCTGCTCCGGTGTAAGTCTGTATTGATTTTTCCACTGTGGCTGTGCTGAAAGGAAAGAAACGTCGTGCAGTTTCAGAACTTCTCTTGAACCCTGTGGTTTTTTAGGTTATGTGAGGCTCCCTGACGGCTCTCTGTATTTGTAATCTTCTCAGCACTTGAGTGAAGCCATGTTTTTTTTTCTCTTCTCATCTGTTTAGACACATAGCTGAGCGTTTTATCTGAATTTTAATTTTTTTTTCAGCTACCTGCGTGCTGTGGAATACAGGTTTGAAAAAAAAGCAGTACTTATTTTCTCCAGTAGAAAAGTGCTGACTGGCTATGCATTCAGACTTACAGAATTAATGGAGTTGCCCTTTGGAAAAAGTAATAAAAGTCCTACAAATTGAGTAACTCTTTAATATATAGAAATACAAAATAAAAATACAATTTCAATTTGACTACATTATTATACCATACTAAAAAAAACTTTACACATTTCAATGTTTTTAATATATAATGCTTATATAATGAGCAAGATTGTTGGGTTAGAAATATATACAATGCTGGACCGCTCAGGTGGCGCAGAGGTAAAAACACACGCTGGAACCAGAGCTGGGATCTCGAATACATCGTATCGAATCTCAGCTCTGCCTACCGGCTGAGGCTGAGCGGCCACATGAACAACGATTGGCCTGTTGTTCAGGTGGGCGGGACTAAGCCGGATGGGGTCTCTCTCTCATGACTGGTGCAATTACGACCTCTGCTGGCTGATTGATGGTGGCTGCACAGACATGAGAAAAGAGTGCTCTCAGGGTGTGTCTCTCCGTACACAACGCTAAGGCTGCACTGCATTCGTCAAAGTGTAGGTGATAAGATGCATACGGCTGCTGCCCACGTGTCGGAGGGGGCGTGGGTTAGCTATGTTCTCCTCAATTAGAGCGGGGATTGGCATTGTTGGAGAGGAAGCGTGATGCAATCGGGCAATTGGATGCGCTAAAAGGGGGAAAAAGGGGAGAAAATGCATTAAAACATTTTTTACAATGCTGATGCCAAAATTGCTATCCCACCACCCCCACCAAATCTCCAGTTTCATGATTGAGTCTCGGCTGTGCTACCAACATCGCTGGGTGCTTAATGCCTAGTCCACACAACACGATTTTTGCCCGGAGGCAACTCAGCATTCGCTCAGGAATTGAAACTCAGCTCCCGATCGTTATGTGTGAACTGTTCAACGACTCGATCCAAGCAGCTTACCGAGCGCTCGAAGACCTGAGAATGATATCTAGCATGTTAAATATCTGGATCAGTCGGGTGAC
Source organism: Trichomycterus rosablanca (assembly GCF_030014385.1). NCBI lineage: Eukaryota > Metazoa > Chordata > Actinopteri > Siluriformes > Trichomycteridae > Trichomycterus > Trichomycterus rosablanca. The sequence continues at coordinate 4,030,397 of NC_085992.1, read as the reverse complement.
TGGCAGTGAGTGCGGTGTCGAACTACAGCCAATGAGAACGCAAGATACGAGAGGAGTTGTAAAAACGTGGAACGGGGCATAATATAGTTTCTATCAGAATACATCAACACACACAAGCTTTACAGTATTTCTGACTTCATCATTCTTGACAAACCATAATACCAACAATGCATTGCAAAAAATATTTATTTACCTCCAACTCACTACAGAACAAAACAATCCTTGCTGGTAGTGTTGCCAAATCCACTCAGATTCATTTATTTTTTCTTCTTGATTTTACGCTGCACATCAGCGCACAAACAGCTTTGGTCTCTTGCTTCTTGTTGACGTGCATTTTTGGACGTGGTGTCATTAAACCCCTCGTCACTTCTCGTGTGTGTTTTTGTGACAAAACGTAGTTTGGGAGACCAGACAAACTCGCCTGCGATTCCTCCCGGTAATAGATGGTGTAGTGTGAAACCCCCTATCGCTGATCAGTCGTGTAGTGTGAAAGCCACACTGACTTGAGGGACTCCCGAGTGCAAGAGATCTAGTCGTGTAGTGTGAACTGTACAGCCATCTGAACAACTTGAAAGTCGTGTAGCGTGAACTTGGCATTACAGACACAGTTTGAATAATGGTACTATTGCAAGGTGACGCCCCACGCTTGCAAGAATGGAAATATCCTACGTGCAACTACACTGTGGCTGATGAGCCACTAATAACAAAGGGGACAATTGCAAATACATGAGGTGGCCAAAATAACGGAAACAGTGGAAAAAGTGGATAGAACAGGGCTAGAGCAGAACTGAGAACTAGATGGAGAAAAGGAACCATGAAACCCTCAGAACCAGACGGAACTGGCAATGCATGAGCGGCACCCCAGCCGTAACAGACTCAGATTTTCACAAGCAGTTTCGATCCTTGGTGTAATTTATGTAACATTGCAAGACTTCATTCTTTACTCAGTATAAAAGAAGTAGAGACTCTAATTCATGGCTTCATAACTTCTGCTAGGGTACTTACACATACACGGGTGGCACAATGGCTAGGTGGGTAACACTGTCACCACAAAGTAAGACAAACCTATCCTCCTAATTCTGCTCTGGTGTATTACTATTATTTTATTTTCATCTGCATCTGCAGCAAAAGAAATAAGATGACATGTCACTCGGTCATTACTCTTAATCCCAGCATCTGTTCTACAATGCAAACACAATCCCACAAAAGTAAAATCCAATACCCGCCATCACCAGCACCTTGCTACTGTTGTCAAAAAATGATCTGATTTATTATCATTATCCTGATAGGCTGGGAAATGCCACCCAAAATCAATGCAGCCTCCTCAGTGTTGAATTATGATGCTAAAAAATGAGTCTGACTATCTGAATAAATATATGTGGAAGCCTGACTGTAAGTTTTTAAACATCCCAATCCAAAACCATGTGAATTAATGTGATTGTGTTAATTATGTCTGTGTGGTGAAACAGTGCAGAAAGATAAAGAAGGAGAAAGATCAGTGCTGCTGTGTAATTGCTTTATATTGAAACTGTAGTGCCAAGGACCAAAATGCTCTGGCAAGGGTGGCATAGTTTGCTCAGCATGTGATTAGTCCTTCCCACTCTCCTTAACATTTAAACCAAACACTATCACCAGTCATCCAAGCCACTGTTTGTTTTCATCGGTATTATTGCAGGGGCAGGGGTAGCACAGCGGTTAAGGTACAGGAATAGTAATTAGAATCTGGTTCAAGCCCCACATCTGCCAGCTTGCCACTGTTGGGCCCTCAAACAAGACCCTCAACTGCTTGCAATATATACTTGTAAATGTATGTTTACAATACAATATTGCAGTACTCAGCCACTCTGCACATTACTATCCTAACCAACACTATTACCACACTCGTTGATGCTCTTATTCCCAATATCACTATTACTTTTCATATATAGCAACAATTATTGCTCTATAATTATAATGCCCAGCTTTTGATAGTGATACTATCGGCCAACCGGGCATCTCAGACATGATTGCACTGCAGGAGCACTCTCTACAAGGCACCAAACCAAAGCCAATCATGTGTAATTTATAGTTCTGACGCGACCATGGTTGATAAAAAGTTAATTAAATTTAAATAATTGCTACTTTTTTATTGTAATAATAAAAAACATTAATTAATTATTATTATTATTATTAATAATAATTATTATTATATTTAACTTTTAATATTATTATTATTATTGTTTTGTTATTATTATTATTAATGTTATTATTGTTATTTTATTATATTTATTATTATTGTTATTATTATTATTATTTTATTATTATTGTTATTATTATATTTCACTTTTAATATTTTATTATTGTTGTTATTTTATTATTAATATTACTTTATTATTATTATTATTATTATTACTATTATTATTGTCATTATTATTATTATCATTATTATTATTATTTATTTTATTATTATTATTGTTATTTTTTTATTAATATTATTTTATCATTATTATTATTATATTTAAGTTTTAATATTTTATTATTATTGTTATTTTATTAATAATATTATTTTATCACTATTATTATTATATTTAACTTATAAGAACTTATATTAAACACAGACTAACTCCCTAGCAGCCACCTAGCATACCTGTAACACCATGACAACCACTTTGCTATACCATACTGAAACATCATGGCAAGCACATCACACAACTCTGGCAGCAATCTAGCAAAATCTCAGCCATACCAGGGATTAAGCTGTGCAATCTGTCTGCATATATTTATTCCTGTAAACGTGTGCTTTTAGAGTTTAATAATAAAGACACTGTTCAAGTGTAAGACTGTATTGATTTTTCCACTGTGACTGTGCTAAAGGAAAGAAACGTCGTGTAGGTTCAGACCTGATTCAGATCGTACAGCAGTCTGAGAGGTACGCTAAAAAATTGAGGAATAATTGGCTGCATGATGAATGGAGTCGGAGGAGCTCGTGCCAAGGATGTCTCGTACCTTGATGCATGTGGCTCAAGAGCAGAACTTCATCGGGTTTTTATTTGTCTCATCACTCACCCGGCTCCTTCCGAATCACCTGAACACTTCAAGCTGATGCTAATTAATTCACCTCAATCTATAATACAGAAAGTTTTAAAGAAACCGGCCTTGGTAGTGAATACTAATGAGTACAGACCTGAAATGATTTGGTATTTCCTTCTAAGTTCTTTCACTAGTTAAAATGAAAATTAAATTATTCAACATGCCCACACAATTATTCTCACATTACTATAATTGTATGTGTCTGATTAGATAAACTGACGCAACATCTGTCAACATCTTATTAAAAGAAGATGGTGGGGCTTCGTTTAGAGAAGATTAGTATGCAGCCTGGACTAGTTGATGCTTTTTAGAAGCAGCTTATATCCACTGTAAACTGATTTCAGCTCAGGTTCAAGGTTGAGAGACAAGGTAATCTGTCATTTTTTATTTATTGGAATATATTTAGCTACTTATTTATTTATTTTCCACATGTGATCAGGAGTCAATTTAATCAGCATGTGGAACAAAGATGTCAAATATTTTAAAAATGTGAAACTAAATGTGAGATTTCTGTTGTTAGTATATTACACATCAAAAAATAATACAAAACTAAATAGACTGCCACTCAGGTGGCGCAGCAGTAAAAAGTACGCTAGCGCACCAGAATTGGGGATTTGAATGCAGTCCATTGTATCGAACCTCATCTCTGCCTTTCCGACTGGGCTGGGCGGCTGCATGAACAACGATTGGCTGTTATTCATAAGATAAGATAAGATAAGATAATCCTTTATTAGTCCCACAGTGGGGTTAGGGTTCATAGGGTTAGGGGTAAAAAGTCGGATCATAGGTCCTCATAACTGGTGCAACTGCGGCCCCTGCTCAGGGCTGAGGAATAATGCTGATGGGGGTGTGACCCTCCGTACACAGTGCCCGTCGGTGTATGGACTCGACTCGTGCAGGTGAAAAATGCAGTCTGTACTGACAGTACGTGCCGAGGGGGTGCATGTCAGTTGAGAGGCGTCCTCGGTCAGCGGTGAAGGGTCGAATCAGTATAGAGGACGCAATCAGGGTAACTGGACACGACTAGATTAGGGGAAAAAACTAAATAAACTAAGTATCACCACACTTAAATTATTTCAGTTCGATTGGAATTGCAATTCTGTTTGGCTGTAACGACAGCTCACAAAGGCATTAGGATGCGAATTCAGGCAAAGCGACAGATAAGGGCAAGCTGTAGTCAAAGTCAGAAGAACAAGAGTCAAACGATCTGCCAACAACACAACAAGGACAAGGATTGTGAGCCAGACCTTCTCATCCAACATCAGTGCTTAACCTCACAAAGCTCTTTTGATGCAATGCATGCATTTCAGAAGGAGTGGAGACTGTTATAACTGTGGGGATTGGGAGGCACTTTATATACACCAGTGAGCCAAAGTTTTAGAATTACCCAACTACAGTGGACCCTTGACTTACAAATTTATTGGGTTCTGAAGGGCTGTTCTTGAGTCAAAATGTTCGTTAGTTAAACCTATTTTTCCCATAAGAAATAATGTAAATAGAATTAATCCGTGCCAGACCTCCCAAACACCCCCCCCCCCCCCCCCCCATACATAACCTCTCTAATGTCTTAAATGGACTTTTTTTTGTTATAAATACAACTATATTTTCCATTAAATCTTAAATTATAGAATAGACATTCCTGTAATAAACAATAATAAACAACAATACACAGTAGTACTGTACATAAACACACATCACATATCAGTACAGTACGTGTGCTGTATCATACACCATAATACATTTCCTTCTTTTTATATAACATGTATCTATCAGAAACAACAATAACTCTCATATTTCTCTGTTATTTCCTTCTTTATTTAATTTAGTTGTACAGTATTTTGTAGGAGTAATTGCATGAAAGAAAGAATACTTTACTGAGAGAGAGAGAGAGAGAGAGAGAGAGAGAGAGAGACGGTCGGAGTCAACTTGTTCATGACGTCACGTGTTTCGCGAATTTCGGTTCGTAATTCGAAATTTGTTCGTACGTTAAGTTGAAAAAGATCGTTCGTAACCCAAAATGTTTGTATGGTAAACCATTCGTAACTTAAGGGTCTACTGTAATGTGTTGTCAAAACAGCTATGACCCTCTAAGACATGGACTCTACAGCAGCGGTCCCCAACCTTTTTTGCACCCTGGCCCGGTTTCATATAAGATATATTTTCTTGGACCGCCAGAGGCGGGGGAGATTTAAAATAGAATAACAATACTAATCACAAATGATGGAAAATTAGTAGGAACGCTGAGTTTTTTTCACTGCAACAAAACACTCCCACCTAGGGGTCATAAGAGACAATAACACCCAAAGTGTTTTGGAAATGGAAGCAGTGTTTTTATTGCTTTTGTAGCGACCTCTAGTTATTTATTCTTTCTGTGCAGCCCGGTAATAAATGATGCTTGGGCCGGTGGTTTGAGACCACTGCTCAACAGAACTCAACTGAGTCCTATGGTATCTGGTACATGTAAATGAAACACCTGAACTTACTTTTCTGGGTGTCCTCATACTTGTGGCTACATAGTGCAGACTCATGTGTTATAATAGTTGAAAGAAGCCACACCCAGACCCATAGAGAGCTGTTTAAAATTTGATTTAGAAAAGTATTTGCCCCTAAAGTACAATCCAGAGGTGCAAGGATAGTTTTATCACCTGCCACATGGCAGAAGGGCAAACAGCTCGTGGCAAAGTTGACTGTGAGTCCTGCGTATGTTGGTGGCATATTGTGGATAAGATGTTTTATAAATGTCCTCCAGGTTAGGTAGCCGGGCACTGCTGTTATTTTTAGGCATTGCTTATGATTTTCCCCCTGGTAGAGCTGTTCGGTCAGCAGCTGTGCCACCGCACCAACGGCAGGATGCTTTTCATGGAACTGCAATAAAACGTCACCGGCATCTGCTGATTTTCACCGGAGTGTAATTACTGCATTCAGTCTTCCTGAAGCTGATGAGTTTTCGCTCTCGTTGGTGCCGAGGGTCAGGTTATTCTGAGGGCATCATCTCACCGCATATTCGACTTCTGCCTAATAAGCTAACGAACTGTTGTGTGTAATCAGTCCAGTCACTGACACGTCATCAGACTTAATAATGGGGTCTGCTGAGGCGTTGGGTACAGAGCAGTGGTTAGAAAGACGGTAACAGAAAGGACACAGACGTCACGTGACTGCCGGGATCAGTAAAATATTCACTTTAGGTCCTTTTTTTCAAATTTTTAGCATGTCCAATTTTTACCCAATTGCATTACGCTTCCTCTCCACTGGTGCTGACCCCCGCCCCTGATTGAAGAGAGTGAGACTGTCACACGCCCCCTCCGACACGTGTGCAGTAGCCGACTGCATCTTTTCACCTGCACAGGGCGAGTTCATATGCGGATCAGCCTTGTGCATGGAGAGCCACACCCTGATCAGCATTATTCCTCTGTGCAGACGCCATCAACCAGCCAGCAGAGGTCATAATTTGCTCAGGTATCAGGAATCCCTATCAGCTTATCCTTCCCTATGAACAACAGCCAATTGTTGTTCATGTAGCCGCCCAGCCCAGCCGGATGGCAGAACTAAGTTTCGAACCAAGGAGTTCGAAATGTCAGCTCTGGTGATTTCCTTTCAAATTTTTCTAACATTTCATCATGAATTTGTTATATTTTGGTTTCCTTTTTAAATAATAAAAAGCTTTTACATTTATTTATCCATCATGATCCTTAACAGGGGAAATCAGACAGATAAGACAACAAGAGATGAAAAAGGAGACATTTCAGACATTCAACAGGTCTCAGGAATTAAAATAAATAAATATATAAATAAATGGGTGCTCAGGTGGCTCCTGAGTTTGAATCTCAGCTCTGCTACCAGCAGGCCAGGCGCCTATACAAACAATGATTGACCTCTCCAAGGGAGGGAGGGCTGACGGGGTTCCTCGTACCTGCTGCAATCACGACCTCTGCTGGTTGATCGATGGTGCCTACACCCTGCACAGAGACGGGGGATAAAGGAGATTAGTGTGTGACCCTCAGTGTGTGATTGGGATCTTCATAAGAGCTCGTTTTAGGGTTGTTTCGAGTCAAGGCGCTCCTCGGACAGGAGTGGAAGGTCTGCAGAAGTAGAGGAAACAAAATGTGATTGGGCAATTGGATATTAGATTGGGAGGAAAATTGGAAAGTGCAATTAATTAATCAACCAATCAATCAAGTACATTTCAGTCATTTCTCTTTTTAGACCGGCTGTATATTTAATGAAATTTGCTCTGTGTGGATTTACAAGCAGTTTAAAAGCAGTGGACTCTACAGGACAACTGAAGGAGTCCTATGATATCTGGTACCAGGACATGACCAGCAGGTCCTTCACTTTCTGTATGTTGTAAGGTAAAACATCCTACAGTGCATCCTGGTACCATAGGCTAAATATTCTCTGGCATCAATGAGTCTTGGATGCCCAACAATCTGTCGGCATTCGTGGCTTGACCTATATCGGACCCCTGATGGTGGGTATGAATGAATGGATTGTTAAATAAAATCGGGGCATAATAAAAAGGCTTTCCGCAGGCATTTCAAGTGTGCATTTATGCATTTGTGCCAATTCAGTAAAAGGAGGATTAATAGGATCAGTCGCTGATGTTGGACAAGAAGGCTGGACTCTCCACAAGGTTCCATTTCATCCCAGTAGTGTTTAACAAAGTTGAGGTGAAGCTTCAGTAAAAGCTACTGGAGTGCCTCCACATTACTTTGAATGCTATCTTCATGGAGTTCCCTTTATGCACAGGAGCAAAAAAGAATTGTGTAGATTTACAAGAATTGTGTTTAGGCAGTATGTAAACGTTTAAAAAAATTTTAAACAGGAAATGCAGTCATGACTGGGTATAACTGAGCAAGGGAAGGTTGGGATGCATCAGGGAATGATTCACTTTCACATAAAAACACTTTGAGAACGATGTTTTGCAATCCATCATACAGTGTTGCAATAAAAAAATCAGCAAGATCCTGAGAATCTGTGGTCTGACAAGTGAAACTAATGCGAAAAATATGAGTTTCTGTGCAAACTGTGACGACAGAGAATCTGTACGGTTGTGCAGCTAAATTCTAAAGGTTCACTTTCATAACTAAATTAGTTGTTTTCAAGTATCTTCATTCTACAAATAAATAAATACATAAATAACTGTAATGGAGATGTATCACAGTGGCAAATTACGTCAGGGACTGTGCTTTTGGACTATTTTAAATGGTCAAAGAGAATTAAAAAATGCTGCTTTTACTTCATTTTTCTCAGCGCATCCAATTCCCCGATTGCGTCGCGCTTTCTCTCCACTAATGCCGATCCTCGCTCTGATTGAGGAGAACGAAGCTAACCCACGCCTCCTCCGACACTTGGGCAGCAGCCGTATGCATTTTTTTTACCTGCATTAGGCGAGTGCTAATACGGATCAGCACTGTGTACGGAGAGACACACCCTGACAGCACTCTTTTCTCATCTTTGTGCATCAATCAGCCAGCAGAGGTCCTAGTTGCATCAGTTACGAGGAGACCCTATCCGGCTTACTACCCCGCTCCTATATGAACAACAGGCCAATCGTTGTTCATGTGGCCGCTCAGCCCATAAGAGCTACGAGATGGCAGAGCTGAGATTCGATACGATGTATTCGAGATCCCAGCTCTGGTGTGCTAGCGTGTGTTTTACCGCAGATATGATCAATAAATGTTTAACTAAGCGTGAAGCAAAACGTAGAGAATAAAGAATGAAGGATTGATCCATATTAAATCAGACTGTGTTGCATAGCAATTTCATTTCATTCATTCATTCATTTATCTGTTTTACCACCACGTCATCCTGGTCAGGGTTGCAGTGTGTCTGATTCACTTGGCAAAAGGTAGGAAACACCCTGGACAGGTTACTGCTCCATCACAGGGTAAACACACATACAGTCTTTAGACTGTGGGAGGAAACCGGAGCACCCAGAGGAAACCCACACAGACACGAGGAGAACATGCATACTCCCCACAGAAAGGACCCAGATCGCTACAGCTGGGAATCAAACACAGGACCTTCTTGCTGTGAGGTGACAGTGCTACCCACCGAACCAACGTGCCACTCAGCATTTATAATTATATTTAAAATAAGGCATTGACGAGATTTAGCGTTGGTGATGCAGATAACTGCAATTGTAAAATGTGTGTAGAAACAAGGAGGTGGTTTTAATGTTATGGCTGATCAGTAGAGCTCCAGTCAGTAAAGCCAGTTAGTTAAAGTGAATGTATAAGTAAGAGCGAATACACTGAACATTCATCACGTATGATTTTAGAGAAATCTCCAGCTCTCGTTTGTTAAAACTGCCAAAAAGACAGAATGCATAATTGAAGCAGCTGAACTCTGAGCCAACACTCTCGAGGCTCTAATTATGACAGAGACGACCTCCATATATTCAGTGTAAATGAGGTGTGATGAGACAGCAGAGGTCCCCCAGCATCGGATTTCTTTATAGGGAACTAAATAAATAGACACAATGAAACGTCTTTACAGCAGAACAGCCATACACAGGACTTAATGAAGTCCCAGCGGACGCTGCTGGTCTTATCACGCCGCTTTGTGTAAAGCGTCGTTCTCAGCCAAACACGCGTTACACAAAATAAACATGATTTTGTTTTGTTCCGGCTTCGGCTAATGAGTGTGGAAATGTCACCCAGAAAAATCCACAGCTTTGTTCTGAAGTCAGGATATAAACACACTGATAATGCTGCGAATTAGTTTCAGAACTTATTTTATAGCCTTTTCACCTGAAAACAGCATACACCCTATTGATTATAATAAATAATAGAAATAAATAAATAACATAATATAATAGTAACCTGTCCAGGGTGTGTCCTACCTTTCGTTCAGTGAATTGGACCCACTGTAAAAAAATAAAAATAAAATAAATAAATAAAGATGAGGAAAAAAAGAAAGCTGCAATTAAAAGTGCTAGACAATAAATAAATAATTAAAAAAAAAAAATATTTTAAAATAAATAAAATAAAAATAATTTACAATTTGTTACATTTTTAGAAAAAAATACTACAAATGTAAAGTCAGATATCAAAAACCAGAAAGAAAACAAAAATGTCTGCATTTATTTATTTATTTTTATATTTTATTATTTATTTATTTAATTATTTACTTTTTATTTATTTCTTATTTATCTACTTTATTCATTTATTTACTTTTTTTAATTTATTTACTTTTAATTTATTTATTTATTTACTTTTAATTTACTTACTTTACTTACTTACTTACTAAAAAATTTTTTCTTACAGTTTGTGATGAATGAAGTGTGGTTTAAATCAAGTCTGCAGTGGGAGAAAGGAAAAAGAAAGAAAAAAAGAAAAGAAAAAAATAGCTGCAACTATAAGTGCTAAAAATAAAAATAAATAATTTAAATAAAATAAAATAGTTTGATATAGATAAAACAAAAAAATTATTTTGTTACATTATAGAAAAAAAATAGTACAAAAGTTAAAAAACTTGAATTTATTGATTTATTTATTTATTTATTTACTTTTATTACTGGATGGCTAAAAAGTTGCACAATTCCCTGAAATCCCGAGACTGTAAAATGTTTTTTACAGTTTGTGATGGATGCAGTGCGGTTTAACTGCAGTAGGAGGAAGGAAAAAGAGGAAAAATGAAAAAAAAACAACAACAACAAATAGCTGCAACTATAAGTGCTAGACAATAAAAAAATTAAATTAAATAATTTATAATAAAAAAAAAAAAATAATAATAATTTAGTTAAAGTTAAAAAAATTACAAATGTTTAAAAAACAGATATTTGCATTTTATTTATTTATTTATTTTTATCATTGAATGGAAAAAAGTTGCACAATTCCCTGAAATCCAAGACTGTAAAATGTTTCTTCAGTTTGCGATGGACACAGTGTAGTTTAACTGTAAGTGCTAAAAAAAATATATATATTATTTAAATAAAAAATAAATAAAAAAAGATTAAATAACGAATAGTTTTAATTTGGTTACATTTTTAGAAAATAAATATTACAAATGTTTAAAAAAAAGATATTTGCATTTTTTAAAATTTATTCATTCATTCATTCATTCATTTATTCATTTTATTACTGAATAAAAAAAGTTGCACAATCCCCTGTAAAATGTTTCTTACAGTTTGTGGTGGATTCAGTGTAGTTTAACTCAGGTCTGCAGTAGGAGGAAAGAGTTAATGAATTAATGAGGGTTAATTAGTGGTTTCACCTGTGGAACCTGATTACCGTGTTTACCTTAACTCTGATTCATTTCCCTGTGTGTTATTAAATCCTCGTGTGTGTTTCTGTGTGTTGCAGACAGAAAAGGTCACTAAGCTGAGAAGCTAAAATTTTGTATTTAATAAAGTTTGAATTTGTGGAAACGTTTTTTTTTTGTTCTTGGTGTTTTGAGTCCTCTGTTCACACGTGTATGGAAACAGCACTGAAACAGAAGATCCCACATCAGCTCTGCAGTAATGCTTTCTTTTGTGACAAATTACCATCTAATGGTTCACTATCTGGAATGTTAATAAAAAATAAAACTGGCCAAGTGAAACAGTTTTAAGTTTCGTGTTCAGGTCCAAAAGCGAATGATTGATTTCTTCATTTTGTATCGATCAGGCTCCAAGTGAAGCGTTCTAATAAATCAAATCTAAAACAAAAACACATCACGCTCTCTAATGCTGAAAACGCTCCCATAAGCCAGTGCGCTTAAACACTTGATCAATGCCGTTTCAGCTCGGCTTTGAGAATATAAATGTGGAGCTGAGATTCAGAAGATATAAAGCGCTGTGAGAAAGTCATTGCTCTCATTTTCTTTTCCATCATTAATGTATATTTGTCACAAGAGATTCTGGGTTATTAAAGAAAACAATGTGATGTTATTACACCAAGAAAACGTTAAAGTTTCTGCAGGAACACTATGCCATGATCTGTACTGACATTTGTAAAGAAAAAACGTATTATCTTCAAACCTAGTGGCACAATGTACTGAGGACAGACAAATCAACTATATATACACTGATCAGCCATAACATTAAAACCACCTCCTTGTTTCTACACTCACTGTCCATTTGATCAGCTCCACTTACCATATAGAAACACTTTGTAGTTCTACAATTACTGACTGTAGTCCATCTGTTTTTCTGCATGCTTTTTTGGTGGTGGTGTGTTAGTGTGTTGTGCTGGTATGAGTGGATCAGACACAGCAGTGCTGCTGGAGTTTTTATATACAGTGTCCACTCACTGTCCACTCTATTAGACACTCCTACCTAGTTGGTCCACCTTGTAGATGTAAAGTCAGAGACGATCGCTCATCTATTGCTGCTGTTTGAGTTGGTCATCTTCTAGACCTTCATCAGTGGTCACAGGACGCTGCCCACAGGGCGCCATTGGCTAGATATATTTGAGTGGTGGACTATTCTCAGTCCAGCAGTGACAGTGAGGTGTTTAAAAACTTCAGCAGCGATGCTGTGTCTGATCCACTCATACCAGCACAACACACACTAACACACCACCACCATGTCAGTGTCACTGCAGTGCTAAGAATGATCCACCACCCAAATAATACCTGCTCTGTGGTGGTCCTGTGAGGGTCCTGACCAGCATGAAGAACAGCATGAAAGGAGCTAACAAAGTATGCAGAGAAACAGATGGACTACAGTCAGTAATTGTAGAACTACAAAGTGCTTCTCTATGGTAAGTAGAGCTGATAAAATGGACAGTGAGTGTAGAAACAATCAGTATATATAATATAAATAATAACAGTTGGAATATTCATCTGTCTGAGGCTGAGATGTATATTTGCACTCCCTGCATTTAGCAGACCCTTTTATCCAAAGTGACGTACAGTACTGTGACAGTCAACTATCTAAGCAATTGAGGGTTAAGGGCCTTGCTCAGGGGCCCAACGGTGACAACCTGGCAGTGATAGGGCAGTGATAGGGCTTGAACCAGTGACTTTTTGATTGCTAGTCCAATATGTTAATTGCTAGGCTACAACTGTCAGTAGGATTGAGGTTATGGACATGATACAGTATATGATGAATGTATATACAGGGGTTGGACAAAATAACTGAAACACCTGGTTTTAGACCACAATAATTTATTAGTATGGTGTAGGGCCTCCTTTTGCGGCCAATACAGCGTCAATTCGTCTTGGAAATGACATATACAAGTCCTGCACAGTGGTCAGAGGGATTTTAAGCCATTCTTCTTGCAGGATAGTGGCCAGGTCACTACGTGATGCTGGTGGAGGAAAACGTTTCCTGACTCGCTTCTCCAAAACACCCCAAAGTGGCTCAATAATATTTAGATCTGGTGACTGTGCAGGCCATGGGAGATGTTCAACTTCACTTTCATGTTCATCAAACCAATCTTTCACCAGTCTTGCTGTGTGTATTGGTGCATTGTCGTCCTGATACACGGCACCGCCATTGGATGCACATGGTCCTCCAGAATGGTTCGGTAGTCCTTGGCAGTGACGCGCCCATCTAGCACAAGTATTGGGCCAAGGGAATGCCATGATATGGCAGCCCAAACCATCACTGATCCACCCCCATGCTTCACTCTGGGCATGCAAAAGTCTGGGTGGTACGCTTCTTTGGGGCTTCTCCACACCGTAACTCTCCCGGATGTGGGGAAAACAGTAAAGGTGGACTCATCAGAGAACAATACATGTTTCACATTGTCCACAGCCCAAGATTTGCGCTCCTTGCACCATTGAAACCGACGTTTGGCATTGGCACGAGTGACCAAAGGTTTGGCTATAGCAGCCCGGCCGTGTATATTGACCCTGTGGAGCTCCCGACGGACAGTTCTGGTGGAAACAGGAGAGTTGAGGTGCACATTTAATTCTGCCGTGATTTGGGCAGCCGTGGTTTTATGTTTTTTGGATACAATCCGGGTTAGCACCCGAACATCCCTTTCAGACAGCTTCCTCTTGCGTCCACAGTTAATCCTGTTGGATGTGGTTTGTCCTTCTTGGTGGTATGCTGACATTACCCTGGATACCGTGGCTCTTGATACATCACAAAGACTTGCTGTCTTGGTCACAGATGCGCCAGCAAGACGTGCACCAACAATTTGTCCTCTTTTGAACTCTGGTATGTCACCCATAATGTTGTGTGCATTGCAATATTTTGAGCAAAACTGTGCTCTTACCATGCTAATTGAACCTTCACACTCTGCTCTTACTGGTGCAATGTGCAATTAATGAAGATTGGCCACCAGACTGGTCCAATTTAGCCATGAAACCTACCACACTAAAATGACAGGTGTTTCAGTTATTTTGTCCAACCCCTGTATGTGTCCTTTTAAGCTGCTCAATCCCTGCAGTGTTAATGTTTGGCCTCATAACTGCACTCAGGAGATGAATCAAAAAAGTTGGGACACATTAAAAGTTAGTAAATGTTAAATATACTGTTGGGGCTTCAGCATGAATTTACAGTATATTACTCTCAGGCTTTTGAGAGGAGCATTACGTAGAATAAATCGGTCCAAACATAATGCTTTGTTGAAATTTGCAATTTATTGATGCTTTTAGGCTGAAATTACTTTGGCTAAGAAGCGTATCAGAATATAACAAGCCGGTGCGATGTAAACTTTTATAGCCTTTGAGCAGCAATTCTCAAATTTCCTCAGCTATAGGAGCTGATTAATGCTGCTATTGCATCCAAGAATAAGCATAAATATGCAAAATCTTGCAGCAGAAAAACTATAAAATACGTAAAGCTTATACCTCTCGTACAACTGCATTTCTATGCTTTGATTTCATCAAAAGACAGCTATAAGTGAAGCAGGATCACAAAGCTAGTAAATTATATGATGAATTCTTGCCCGTTTTTCTTTTGTTCAAAGCAAAATGATTTTATGACAATATGTCATTAAGCCTGGTAAATCTTGACCCACCCAGGTTGTGTAAAAAAAGTAGAAATAAAACATTATTGGAACTGTGTTTTAACATGTGTAATTATACACATACAAAAATTTATTCAAATTTTCTGTTTGCTTAGAAAGTATATATTTAATCTATATCAACATTACCAAAAAAATTCTATATCTACGTATTTTATCTAAATAAAAATATTTTATCTATTGTAAATCAAAAACTAGTGGTAAGATGTATTATTATTATTATTATTATTATTATTATTATTATTGTTGTTGTTGTTGTTGTTGTTTTGTTGTTATTATTATTATTATTACTATTATTATTATTACTGTTGTTGCTGTTGTTTTGTTATTATTGTTGTTTTGTTGTTTTTATTATTATTATTGTTGTTTTGTTGTTTTTTATTATTTTTGTATTATTATTATTTTTATTATTGTCTTTTGTTATGATGCTTCTTCTACTTATTATTATTATTGCTGATGTTGTTTTGTTGTTAATTTTCTGTTTGCTAAAAAAAGTTAAATAGAAAAGTATACAAAGAAAAAGTAAAATATTTTCACTTTCATAAAATAAAATTAAACCTAGTGGTAAGATGTGTTATTATTGCAATTATTATTATTATTATTATTATTAATACTATTAATATTATTATTGTTATAATAATAATAATAATTATAATAATTATAATTATTATAATTATTATAATTTTTATTAATGATAATATTAATATTATTATTTTTATTATTATTATTATCATTATTATTATTAATATTATCATTATTATTATTATTATTATTGGTATTATTATTGTTGTTATTATTATTATTATTATTATTATTAACATTATAAGAATCACTGCTGATCTTTGCACAGATTTGGTGTGGTTTACACTATAATAAGGAAACTGCTCTTGACTCAACCCACAGGGGTAAATATTCACACTCCTCTCATAAATCAACAGGAAATTAAACCCTCCTCTTTCCTTCCTGGAGACCCAATAGAGCCATTCGAGTCTCCCAGACGCCCCGATCTCATTACTGGACAAAGAAAATCATCAGTGCCGAAGGACACAAGGTTTCATGATGATGGTCTGCAGTGATTTCACTCCTGGCAGGATGTCATTCAGCTTCCCTGGACAAAAAGTACAGTGATCTCTGCAGGAGGGTCACGCTTGAGAGCGCTGCATGTTAATAATGATATTAGTTTATATAGTGTTAAATCTCAGGGTGAGCAGAATGAAATTACACTAAACAGAAGGATCGATGTGGGTTCAGATAACGTCATTTCATCTCTCAGAACTGTGGTGTGAATATTTTACAGCAATCAGCGTCTCAAAGAGTGAAGAGTGAATCCTAGTCAGAGATTCATTTGCTTTTCATGTTGAATATTTATACTTGATTAGTCAAAAGTGATCTGAATGTGGTTTTTGAAGCAGAATCGTGTAAATACTGAGGTGTAATTTAACAACTTATGAGGGGATGAATTAATTTTTTGTTTGTACAAAATTATGAAATGATTTTTTAGCTGTTTCAACAAACGTTCATGACTGATTCTAACCCATGGGGTCTGTCTGAAAACCTGGTGATCTCTATACATAGATGCATCTTACGTCATCCTACATGCGCTCCCGGGAAGAGGACGTGTCTAAATTCCTAGATTCATTAAAATGCTCCTACTGAGGTGCCTTAATTCTTCTTTTTTTTTCTCCCTTTTTATCGCGTCCAATTGCCCAATTGCGCCATGCTTCCTCTCCACCAATGCCGATCCCTGCTCTGATTGAGGAGAACGAAGCTAACCCACGCCCCCTCCAACACGTGGGCAGCAGCCGTATGCATCTTATCACCTACACTTTGACGAGTGCAGTGCAGCTCAGCGTTGTGTACGGAGAGACACACCCTGAGAGCACTCTTTTCTCATCTCTGTGCAGGCACCATCAATCAGCCAGCAAAGGTCGTAATTGCACCAGTCATGAGAGAGAGACCCTATCCGGCTTAGTCCCGCCCATTTCTGAACAACAGGCCAATCGTTGTTCACGTGGCTGCTCAGTCTCAGCCGACAGGCAGAGCTGGGATTTGATATGATGTATTCGAGATCCCAGCTCTGGTTCCAGCGTGTGTTTTTTTACCGCTGCGCCACCTGAGCGGCGAGGTGCCTTAATTCTGAGTGATAATCTGACTGAATAGCAAGGGAGCGTCTGATGCTTCCTTAGCACTAGAGGCAATCCCAGCATTCAGTGCGGCACGACTTTTCTTACAAAAAATGACAAAATGATGAATATAATGCGGAACAACCAACGGAGTTCTTTTACATTTACATTTTCAGCATTTAGCAGACACCTTTATCCAAAGCGACTTACAGTGTATCACAAAAGTGAGTACACCCCTCACATTTCTGCAAATATTTTATTATATCTTTTCATGGGACAACACTATAGACATGAAACTTGGATATAACTTAGAGTAGTCAGTGTACAGCTTGTATAGCAGTGTAGATTTACTGTCTTCTGAAAATAACTCAACACACAGCCATTAATGTCTAAATAGTTGGCAACATAAGTGAGTACACCCCACAGTGAACATGTCCAAATTGTGCCCAAAGTGTCAATATTTTGTGTGACCACCATTATTATCCAGCACTGCCTTAACCCTCCTGGGCATGGAATCAACCAGAGCTGCACAGGTTGCTACTGGAATCCTCTTCCACTCCTCCATGATGACATCACGGAGCTGGTGGATGTTAGACACCTTGAACTCCTCCACCTTCCACTTGAGGATGCGCCACAGGTGCTCAATTGGGTTTAGTCCATCACCTTTACCTTCAGCTTCCTCAGCAAGGCAGTTGTCATCTTGGAGGTTGTGTTTGGGGTCGTTATCCTGTTGGAAAACTGCCATGAGGCCCAGTTTTCAAAGGGAGGGGATCATGCTCTGTTTCAGAATGTCACAGTACATGTTGGAATTCATGTTTCCCTCAATGAACTGCAGCTCCCCAGTGCCAGCAACACTCATGCAGCCCAAGACCATGATGCTACCATCACCATGCTTGACTGTAGGCAAGATACAGTTGTCTTGGTACTTATCACCAGGGCGCCGCCACACATGCTGGACACCATCTGAGCCAAACAAGTTTATCTTGGTGTCGTCAGACCACAGGGCATTCCAGTAATCCATGTTCTTGGACTGCTTGTCTTCAGCAAACTGTTTGCGGGCTTTCTTGTGCGTCAGCTTCCTTCTGGGATGACGACCATGCAGACCGAGTTGATGCATTGTGCGGCGTATGGTCTGAGCACTGACAGGCCGACCTCCCACGTCTTCAACCTCTGCAGCAATGCTGGCAGCACTCATGTGTCTATTTTTTAAAGCCAACCTCTGGATATGACGCCGAACACGTGGACTCAACTTCTTTGGTCGACCCTGGCGAAGCCTGTTCCGAGTGGAACCTGTCCTGGAAAACCGCTGTATGACCTTGGCCACCATGCTGTAGCTCAGTTTCAGGGTGTTAGCAATCTTCTTATAGCCCAGGCCATCTTTGTGGAGAGCAACAATTCTATTTCTCATATCCTCAGAGAGTTCTTTGCCATGAGGTGCCATGTTGAATATCCAGTGGCCAGTATGAGAGAATTGTACCCAAAACACCAAATTTAACAGCCCTGCTCCCCATTTACACCTGGGACCTTGACACATGACACCAGGGAGGGACAACGACACATTTGGGCACAATTTGGACATGTTCACTGTAGGGTGTACTCACTTATGTTGCCAGCTATTTAGACATTAATGGCTGTGTGTTGAGTTATTTTCAGAAGACAGTAAATCTACACTGCTATACAAGTTGTACACTGACTACTCTAAGTTATATCCAAGTTTCATGTCTATAGTGTTGTCCCATGAAAAGATATAATGAAATATTTGCAGAAATGTGAGGGGTGTACTCACTTTTGTGATACACTGTACATTACAGTATACAGTATGAGCAATTAAGGGTTAAGGGCCTTGCCCAAGGACCCAATAGCAGCAACCTGGCAGTAGTGGGGCTTGAACCAGCAACCTTCTGATTACTAGTCCAGTACCTTAACCAATAATGTACAAATGTCAATAAATTCTCGTTGATGTTTAATTTGTATAAAGGTATAATTATACAAGTGTCGTTTATTTGTAAATTCAGGCTCGTCAGGGACAGTTTAAGCGTTTTCGGTACACGGAGGGAGACGTTAGCTGGCGTGCTAGCAGGTTGAACGGCCTGAGGCTAACTGTGTTAGCTTAGTAAGCTAAAACTGTGATTATTTAGTAGTGTGTCTAAATAATCTGCCTTGTGAGTTTGATATATTAGAATCATATTAGAATCCTCTGTGGGTGCAGCAGGTTGGCATGTTACAGTGTTGTTCTGGTGTATAAGATGCAACTTACTAAAGTCTTTATTAGGATCACATACTCTCCCTGTAAGTGCTCCCTATAGTTGTACAGTTACACACACGACCTATTATATTGATTTTTTCATGTTAATTTGAGTTAAGTTGCTCACAGTACAATGAGATAATGAGATATTAAAAATCCTTATTAAATACATCTCAGAAATGTGTGTAGGCAGTTTTAATTTACTGTTTTTTTTCCTCACAGAAATCTAATTAATAATCTACACTCGTACGCTCAGCTCAGCTCAGCTCAACTCAGCTCAGTTCATGTTAATTACAGTTTCTTTACAGCAGAGACAGAAAGGAGTCAGTGAGCATGAGTTAAAACATTTAACAACAGCACTGATACTAAACTGTATCACTGTGGACTTGTGATGCATTCATTGTTAATTAATCGTTCAATTGCATTGTTTAAAATTCAGAATCAGTTAAACAGGATAAATTATCTGAACAGCTTTACAAGGAGACAAGGTCAAGCATTCAAACTCATGGAAACCACGCAGACATGAGAGGAACATGCAAACTCCACACAGACAGACCGACATATATGAAAAATAGATAGATAGATAGATAGATAGATAGATAGATAGATAGATAGACAGACAGACAGACAGACAGACAGACAGACAGACAGACAGACAGACAGACAGACAGACAGACCGATATATATATATATATATATATACTGTATATACAGTGTATCACAAAAGTGAGTACACCCCTCACATTTCTGCAGATATTTAAGTATATCTTTTCATGGGACAACACTGACAAAATGACACTTTGACACAATGAAAAGTAGTCTGTGTGCAGCTTATATAACAGTGTACATTTATTCTTCCCTCAAAATAACTCAATATACAGCCATTAATGTCTTAACCACTGGCAACAAAAGTGAGTACACCCCTTAGTGAAAGTTCCTGAAGTGTCAATATTTTGTGTGGCCACCATTATTTCCCAGAACTGCCTTAACTCTCCTGGGCAGGGAGTTTACCAGAGCTTCACAGGTTGCCACTGGAATGCTTTTCCACTCCTCCATGACGACATCACGGAGCTGGTGGATATTCGAGACTTTGCGCTCCTCCACCTTCCGCTTGAGGATGCCCCAAAGATGTTCTATTGGGTTTAGGTCTGGAGACATGCTTGGCCAGTCCATCACCTTTACCCTCAGCCTCTTCAATAAAGCAGTGGTCGTCTTAGAGGTGTGTTTGGGGTCATTATCATGCTGGAACACTGCCCTGCGACCCAGTTTCCGGAGGGAGGGGATCATGCTCTGCTTCAGTATTTCACAGTACATATTGGAGTTCATGTGTCCCTCAATGAAATGTAACTCCCCAACACCTGCTGCACTCATGCAGCCCCAGACCATGGCATTCCCACCACCATGCTTGACTGTAGGCATGACACACTTATCTTTGTACTCCTCACCTGATTGCCGCCACACATGCTTGAGACCATCTGAACCAAACAAATTAATCTTGGTCTCATCAGACCATAGGACATGGTTCCAGTAATCCATGTCCTTTGTTGACATGTCTTCAGCAAACTGTTTGCGGGCTTTCTTGTGTAGAGACTTCAGAAGAGGCTTCCTTCTGGGGTGACAGCCATGCAGACATATTTGATGTAGTGTGCGGCGTATGGTCTGAGCACTGACAGGCTGACCCCCCACCTTTTCAATCTCTGCAGCAATGCTGACAGCACTCCTGCGCCTATCTTTCAAAGACAGCAGTTGGATGTGACGCTGAGCACGTGCACTCAGCTTCTTTGGACGACCAACGTGAGGTCTGTTCTGAGTGGACCCTGCTCTTTTAAAACGCTGGATGATCTTGGCCACTGTGCTGCAGCTCAGTTTCAGGGTGTTGGCAATCTTCTTGTAGCCTTGGCCATCTTCATGTAGCGCAACAATTCGTCTTTTAAGATCCTCAGAGAGTTCTTTGCCATGAGGTGCCATGTTGGAACTTTCAGTGACCAGTATGAGAGAGTGTGAGAGCTGTACTACTAAATTGAACACACCTGCTCCCTATGCACACCTGAGACCTAGTAACACTAACGAGTCACATGACATTTTGGAGGGAAAATGACAAGCAGTGCTCAATTTGGACATTTAGGGGTGTAGTCTCTTAGGGGTGTACTCACTTTTGTTGCCGGTGGTTTAGACATTAATGGCTGTATATTGAGTTATTTTGAGGGAAGAATAAATTTAAACTGTTATATAAGCTGCACACAGACTACTTTTCATTGTGTCAAAGTTTCATTTTGTCAGTGTTGTCCCATGAAAAGATATACTTAAATATCTGCAGAAATGTGAGGGGTGTACTCACTTTTGGATGGATGGATGGATGGATGGATGGATAGATAGATAGATAGATAGATAGAGAGTTAAGGCAGTTCTGGGAAATAATGGTGGCCACACAAAATATTGACACTTCAGGAACTTTCACTAAGGGGTGTACTCACTTTTGTTGCCGGTGGTTTAGACATTAATGGCTGTATATTGAGTTATTTTGAGGGAAGAATAAATTTACACTGTTATATAAGCTGCACACAGACTACTTTTCATTGTGTCAAAGTGTCATTTTGTCAGTGTTGTCCCATGAAAAGATATACTTAAATATCTGCAGAAATGTGAGGGGTGTACTCACTTTTGTGATACACTGTATATATATATGGATGGATGGATGGATGGATGGATGGATGGATGGATGGATGGATGGATAGATAGATAGATAGATTTATGGATGGATGGATGGATGGATGGATGGATAGATTGATAGATAGATAGACAGACAGACACAGACAGACAGACAGACAGACAGACAGACAGACAGACAGACAGACAGACAGACAGACAGACAGACAGACAGATGGATATGGATGGATGGATGGATGGATGGATGAATGGATGGATGGATGGATGGATGGATGGATGGATGGATGGATGGATGGATGGATGGATAGATAGATAGATAGATAGATAGATAGATAGATAGATAGATAGATAGATAGATAGATAGATGATAGATAGATAGGGATGGATGGATGGATGGATGGATGGATGGATGGATGGATGGATGGATGGATGGATGGATGGATGGATAGATAGATAGATAGATAGATAGATAGATAGATAGATAGATAGACTGTTGTAACATGTTTTTTGCAGTAGATATTAACAGGATTTTTATGTAATGTAATGTAGGCTTCGTACACGAAGTGCTAAATAATGCTCTTTGAGTCTGTCCTGATAGTGGCTCAGTGTTTAATAATGTCTCAAACCAGTTAAGTGTTACACAGTGTGATCACTGCTGGTACAAACAATCTCCTGTACCGTTCCTTGTTACAGCGGAGCTGGATGAGTCTGTTGCTGAAAGTGCTCCACTGTCTGACTAGCAGGTCATGAAGGGGGTGAGATGAGTTGTCAAGTATGGTTATGAGTTTGTTTAGTGTTTGTAGAGTTCCAACCACCAACTCGAAACTGTCAATTCTCAGCCAGCCTTCCTGCATTTATTTACATTATTGTAAATCTGTATTAAGAAAGTCAGGTAGGTATAGACTTTTCATATAAACACGCCTAAAACTTTGATCACATGCTTTCAGAAATGTGTAGAATTAGAGTGTATACAGCACAGTTTCATCTTCATCTCTATAAAAATCTGGAAACATTAACAGGACTGGAAGTGAGCTTTATTCTGTATCTAATCCCTCCTGATTTCGGTTGGTGAATCTGAGACTGAATTATACAGCAGCCCTTCTGTTTTTACTGATCTCTTTAATATGCTGCCGGTATTCGCAGGAATCTCGACATCACAGCGCAATCACAAAGCAAAGTGTTCGTTTCACTCTCGCTTACAAAAGAAGTTAAATGAGTTAATTACCTTCACTCAGAGTTGTATTACATAATATTACAGATATAAAACAATAAAAAGCAATACGATCTCTGGCATTTTTAAATAGTTTAGTTCTTTATATGTAGATTTATTATGACTACACAGTGAATCCAAAAATAAGACCGCTGTACCTTTGATCTTAACTTCGTTCACGGTCGCATTCAGTATTAAATTCTATAAGTAAAGAAATTAAATCACAAGAGAGATGGGGGTAGAGTGATAAAAGAAGATGGAGCTCTTGATGTATTTTAGGGTGAGAACAGTGACGAAGGCTTCATAAAAATAAAATCGTGTAAAACTGAATAGCAGCTCTGAGGTGAGTGCAGGCCGAGTAACAGACGACTGAGAAATATAAAGAACATACAGTCTAAAAAGAAATCTACTTACCATATAGAAGCACTTTGTAATTCTACAATTACTGACTGTAGTCCATCTGTTTCTCTACATGCCTTGTTAGCTCCTGCCATGCTGTTCTTCAATGTACAGGACCCCCACAGGACCCCCACAGGACCACCACAGAGCAGGTATTATTTAGGTGGTGGATCATTTTCAGCACTGCAGTGACACTGACATGATGGTGGTGTGTTAGTGTGTGGAGTTTTTAAACACCGTGTCCACTCACTGTCCACTCTGTTAGACACTCCTACCTAGTTGGTCCACCTTGTAGATGTAAAGTCAGAGACGATCGCTCATCTTTTGCTGCTGTTTGAGTCGGTCATCTTCTAGACCTTCATCAGTGGTCACAGGACGCTGCCCACAGGGCGCTGTTGGCTGGATATATTTGGTTGGTGGACTATTCTCAGTCCAGCAGTGACAGTGAGGTGTTCAAAAACTCCATCAGCGCTGCTGTGTCTGATTCACTCATACCAGCACAACACACACTAACACACCACCACCATGTCAGTGTCACTGCAGTGCTGAGAATGATCCACCACCTGTGGTGGTCCTGGGAGAGTCCTGACCATTAAAGAACAGCATGAAAGGGGGGTAACAAAGCATGCAGAGAAACAGATGGACTACAGTCAGTAATTGTAGAACTACAAAGTGCTTCTATATGGTAAGAGGAGCTGATAAAATGGACAGTGAGTGTAGAAACAAGGAGGTGGTTTAAATGTTATGGCTGATCAGTGTATATATATATATATATATATATATACATATATCAGTTTATATATATTTATCAGTTTATATATATATGTATATATATATATATATATATACAGTGTATCACAAAAGTGAGTACACCCCTCACATTTCTGCAGATATTTAAGTATATCTTTTCATGAGACAACACTGACAAAATGACACTTTGACACAATGAAAAGTAGTCTGTGTGCAGCTTATATAACAGTGTAAATTTATTCTTCCCTCAAAATAACTCAATATACAGCCATTAATGTCTAAACCACCGGCAACAAAAGTGAGTACACCCCTTAGTGAAAGTTCCTGAAGTGTCAATATTTTGTGTGGCCACCATTATTTCCCAGAACTGCCTTAACTCTCCTGGGCATGGAGTTTACCAGAGCTTCACAGGTTGCCACTGGAATGCTTTTCCACTCCTCCATGACGACATCACGGAGCTGGCGGATATTCGAGACTTTGCACTCCTCCACCTTCCGCTTGAGGATGCCCCAAAGATGTTCTATTGGGTTTAGGTCTGGAGACATGCTTGGCCAGTCCATCACCTTTACCCTCAGCCTCTTCAGTAAAGCAGTGGTCGTCTTAGAGGTGTGTTTGGGGTCATTATCATGCTGGAACACTGCCCTGCGACCCAGTTTCCGGAGGGAGGGGATCATGCTCTGCTCAGTATTTCACAGTACATATTGGAGTTCATGTGTCCCTCAATGAAATGTAACTCCCCAACACCTGCTGCACTCATGCAGCCCCAGACCATGGCATTCCCACCACCATGCTTGACTGTAGGCATGACACACTTATCTTTGTACTCCTCACCTGATTGCCGCCACACATGCTTGAGACCATCTGAACCAAACAAATTAATCTTGGTCTCATCAGACCATAGGACATGGTTCCAGTAATCCATGTACTTTGTTGACATGTCTTCAGCAAACTGTTTGCGGGCTTTCTTGTGTAGAGACTTCAGAAGAGGCTTCCTTCTGGGGTGACAGCCATGCAGACCAATTTGATGTAGTGTGCGGCGTATGGTCTGAGCACTGACAGGCTGACCCCCCACCTTTTCAATCTCTGCAGCAATGCTGACAGCACTCCGGCCCCTATCTTTCAAAGACAGCAGTTGGATGTGACGCTGAGCACGTGCACTCAGCTTCTTTGGACGACCAACGCGAGGTCTGTTCTGAGTGGACCCTGCTCTTTTAAAACGCTGGATGATCTTGGCCACTGTGCTGCAGCTCAGTTTCAGGGTGTTGGCAATCTTCTTGTAGCCTTGGCCATCTTCATGTAGCGCAACAATTCGTCTTTTAAGATCCTCAGAGAGTTCTTTGCCATGAGGTGCCATGTTGGAACATTCAGTGACCAGTATGAGAGAGTGTGAGAGCTGTACTACTAAATTGAACACACCTGCTCCCTATGCACACCTGAGACCTAGTAACACTAACAAATCACATGACATTTTGGAGGGAAAATGACAAGCAGTGCTCAATTTGGACATTTAGGGGTGTAGTCTCTTAGGGGTGTACTCACTTTTGTTGCCGGTGGTTTAGACATTAATGGCTGTATATTGAGTTATTTTGAGGGAAGAATAAATTTACACTGTTATATAAGCTGCACACAGACTACTTTTCATTGTGTCAAAGTGTCATTTTGTCAGTGTTGTCCCATGAAAAGATATACTTAAATATCTGCAGAAATGTGAGGGGTGTACTCACTTTTGTGATACACTGTATATATACGACCTGAAGGACCTGATCCAGATTGTCTCCCATTTCGAGATAGTTGATAAATATCAGACATACGGTGCCCTTCGTCCCAGATCTACTTCAAACCCACAGTTCCTCATCAGAAACGTTCTTCATCTGCCAGCGTCTCCTGTAATTCAGCTGCTACTGTGACTTCCTAACCCTCTCAGCACTGACTAACAGAGCACAGAAAGTGAAGTGAATACACAGGAATGATGTGGCAGTGCCAGCTTACATAAACTCAGGAGAACATGTGAAGTAGCAGCAGGTGTTTGGTTTAGCCTTGCAAAGTACAAAAAAAAAAAAAAAAAAAAAAAAAAAAACATAACCAGTGAAAAATAAAGTTTTTATGTACAATAGTTTTTCTTTAATAAGAAATCATCTGGGATGATGTTATAAAAAAGACAAATTACATTTACAATGGATTAAAAAAGCTGATTTTTATTATTTATATATTTTTATTATTATTATTATTATTATTACTATTATTATTATTATTACTATTGTTATTATTGATATTTTTATTATTATTATTATTATTATTATTGATGTTATTGTTATTGTTTTTTACTGTTATTATTATAATAATAATTATTATTATTTTTACTGTATTATTAATATTATTGTTATTATTTTTATTGTTGTTATTATTATTATTATTATTATTGTTATTATTAATATTAGTATTATTATTGTCATTATTTTTGTTGTTGTTGTTGTTATTATTATTGTTAATATTTTTGTTATTATTATTATTATCATTATAATTGTTATTATTATTATTATTGTTGTTGTTGTTGTTATTATTATTATTAT
Organism: Trichomycterus rosablanca; assembly: GCF_030014385.1. NCBI lineage: Eukaryota > Metazoa > Chordata > Actinopteri > Siluriformes > Trichomycteridae > Trichomycterus > Trichomycterus rosablanca. The sequence continues at coordinate 4,003,461 of NC_085992.1, read as the reverse complement.
TTTTAATAGTGTTATTAATATTAATATTATATTATATATTATTATTATAATAACAATAATAGTAATAATAATAATAATAATATTTATTATTATTATTATTATTATTATTATTTATACAAGAAAAATGTTGAAGGAAAATAATAACAATAATAATAATAATAATAATAATAATAAAAACAAAATAAAATAATTTAGAAGCAAATTTATTATTCATGAACTAGAGGGATGTAAAACTCTACAGATCACACATTCATTACTGCACCTTATTGTGAGAGTAGAAACCATTTTCACGTTGCTTTTTGAGAGTTTTTTAAATAACCAATTTTTGAGACCTTCATGCCACCTGATGGAGCTGAACGCCGAGTGTCGGGTCAGGGGTCAGAAAAACACTTTAGACGGGGTGCGAGTCCATCACGGGGCACCAGCGCTCGCCATTTACACACATTTAGAATGAAATTCTGTTCTTCACAAAGCTCAGACTGAGGTTGGGGTCAGAGTTCAGGCTCAGCTATTATGTAGCATCTCTGGAGACTGTGGTGTTCAGGGCCTGGTGCTGGATGCTTGGAAAAGCCAGGATTTGAACCCTCTGGTTTCAAGTTGATAGCTCAGCGCCCCAACCACTGACACGCTGCCCTAATGCCTTGTTAGTGATTATGGAACGGGTCAGTGGTGCGGAGGTCAGGGCTCTGTGCTGGACACTGGAGTTTCTTTAAACCAAGATTTTCTTCATGTCTTTATAGGTCATGCATTTCACAATGTCTTGGAGTGTGTCTGTGGGCATTTGTGCCTATTTTGAAGGTCATGCTATTTTGAAGGTCATGCTATTTTGGGAGCCATGCAATATCTTGAAGTGTGTCTGTGGGAACTTGTGCCTGTTTGAAGGCCACGCATTTCACATTATTTTGGAGTGTGTCTGTGGGAATTTGTGTCTTTTTGAAGGTCATGTATTTCACAATATTTTTAAGTGTGTCTGTGGAAATTTGTGCCTATTTTTTACGGTCATGCAGTTTTCAAGGTCATGCTTTATTGAAGGTCATGCATTTCACAGTATTTTGGAGTGTGTCTGTGGGAATTTAGGGATATTTTGAAGGTCATGCATTTCATAGTATCTTGGAGTGTGTCTGTGGAAATTTGTGCCTGTTTGAAGATAATGCATATTTTAAAGGTCATGCATTTCAGAGTATCTTGGAGTGTGTCTGTGGGCATTTGTGCCAATTTTGAAGGTCATGGCCATGAATTTTACAATATCTTGTAGTGTGTCTGTGGAAATCTGTGCCTATTTTGAAGGTCATGCTACTAAAAAGTATATAATATGTACATAATGAACTTTATATGGTCCTACAGTGTATGGAAAATAAATCTGGCATCTAATTAATGACACAATCACGCCACCCTCAGTCAGTTTGAGCCCCTAATCAAACAGCTCGTATTTTCTGAGCTCTGTGATTAGAAAGCTTCGTTAATGAGAGGATTATGTCTGATCAGCCTTTATTATTTCACACAGAGACTCACAGATGATCCAGCGGTGTGAGATATGATCTCATGGATGATTATTTATTCAGAGCTGTTTAGAGAGGAACCGATTCATTTATTAAGCTGACAAATTGCTCAGTACTGGAAGAGATCACGTCTGATTCATTACATGCAAACATGCATCTCATTATTCCTTTTAAGAGACGTTAACTAACGTTAGTACTGTCAACTGACAAAAATAATTATAAATATAAATAATCACTGATATAATATGCAGAATTTGATCAGATTAAAGTTTGTCCACCAACCACCATTTATTAAACAAGAACCACCAGTAATTCACCAGGTTATATTCAGGGAACCTGCTGAGTACCGTAGTCCTAATTTTTCATTTCTCCTGATAGAAGTACATTCTTTAGTAGATGAATCCTGAGTACATTGTACTGTTATGTTGACATGCTAATGACTCTTACAGTGCTGTGTGTGAATTAAAACAGACCAAGCATAGTTGGCCATTAAATAGCAGGTCTGTCTGATGTTTAAGAGCTGGTGTTGATTTTGTTGGAGCATGTGAACAATACTCTAAGTGAATTCTGGTGTCTGTGGCCTACAAACACATGGACATTTTTCCTTATGAATGAAATGTTGTGTACTGTCTGTAGGCCACAGATACCACAATTGGTATGCCAAGTATGATACATTTATCATTTTTTTGTAAATAACCAAAATTACCACTATTATTATTATTATTATTAATAATAATAATAATAATAATAATATTTTTGTTATTGTTATTATTATTATTATTATTATTCATTATTGTTGTTGTTGCTATTTTTATAATAATAATAAAAAAATAATAATACAGTTATTATTATTATTGTAGTTATTATTATTATTATTGTTATTAATGTTAGAATTATTATATTATTCTTATTATTATTGTTATTATTATTATTATTAGTATTACTTTTATTATTTTCATTATTATTGTTATTATTTATTATTATTGTTATTATTATTATTATTATTATTGTTATTATTATTATTGTTATTCGTATTATTATTGTTATTATTATTATTATTATTATTATTATTATTATTATTGTTATTATTATTATTATTATTATTATTATTATTATTATTGTTATTATTATTATTATTATTATTGTTACTTTGTTATTAGTATTTCTTGTTTAAACAAATCATTATTTAGGCTTGAAAATACTCTTTATTTATTTTTGATTAATAGGAAAGTAAGAATACATTGTGTGTGTAAATAAAAAGTGTTGAATGTTTGTTCTCACTGTTTGTTATTAGAAAAGATAAAATTGATATCACAACTAATTCTATGCTAATTCTGATGACACGTAATTCTAAACAGATGTACGGAGAGGAACTGTTGAACGACGACTGCTGGGAGACGAACATTAGAAGCAGCTTTGGTAATTCTGATCAGAGCCAGAAAACTGTCAGTCAGACGGGGTGGCACACAGGGGGCTGGAGTCACGGCTCTGTGCCAGCTGTGCCAGCGTCAGCTCCAAATGTCTGTGACTGAAATCTCTACACCGGCTAAATAGCTGCTGAACGAGGCCATTCTTCTATGATCCGTCTGTATTGTCATCATCGATGTGTTGTTCTGTTCCACTGGGTTTCATCTTTACATTTATTCTCCGGGATGATGATCAGCAGCAGATGGTACCATGAAAGAAGTACACAGAGGATATTTTAATATCATGTTCAGACGGGATTATATCTTAATTAGCAGCTACATAAAGATTAACACACTCTACATACACCATTATATTAAAGAAAGAAAATAACATGTTATTGTAATTGTTTTTATTTTTTCTCTGAACAATTGGAACTCATGTTCTAGAATGCAGTGGCGCAGTGAGTGGTGCTGTTGAGTCACAGCAAGAAGAACCTGGGTTTGATCCTTTCTGTGTGAAGTTTGCATGTTCTCCCTGTGAGTGGGTTTCCTCCGGATGCTCCAAAAACATGCAGTCAGGTTTATTGACCTGTGTGTTTGTGTGTGTGTGTTTAAAGACCCACTGCAACCCTGACCAGGAAAAGCGACGGTAAAACAGACCATGAATGAATGAATGTTGTAGAAGTTCATATACATTTGTGGAATGACCGCTGACTTGCTCGTGTCCAGATAAATAGAGCTAGTTTGAGCAAAACCGCAAGACTGCTGAGTCCAGATCTTCACAGATTGGAAATGTCAGGTGGAGCTATTTTTGAACATCTCAAGGTTTCAGGATCATCTATATAAAGTGTCTGTATATCATAACTGTGTGGTACAGCCATCTCACTTGTCTATATTAATTATGATTGACTATAGCTGACCGAAATAGCACTAGATTCACAGCGTACAATCAGAAGTACATGGATCTGAAGGTTCTTGCAAAGACGAGAGAAGAAACCCCAAATTCACTCAATTTTATCTTGATGGTTAGAAATGAGGTGAAAAGGAATGCCAACATTACAAAGTGGTAAATGCTTTACTGTCCCAACTTTTTTTAGAATGTGTTGCACGCCTGAAATGCAGGAATGGATGTTTATCAGATAAAACATGAAACATCTCATCAGGTTCATCCTGCCTGCAATCAAATAACAGTCAAAGTAAATGTGTCACGGATTCAGAACTCTGTGCTCCAGGGTAGAGGTGCCACGCCCCTCTCTCACTCTCAGTCCTGAGCCAACGCCCCTTTTATAATTGGTCCCTTCTGCTGATTAGCCCCAGCTGCCCCTCATCTGAGGGCATTTAAGAGTCTGTGGAGATTTGGTTTGCTCTTTCTCCAGCGCATGATTTTGATTTGACTCTGTCAGTTTGGTTTGCTACGATATTTTACTTTTAATTCTTTCCGTCCATCCGTCAGCCTTTGCCTTAATCTTTAACTCTGTTTAGCCTTAGCCTTTGGCCTTAGTCCTGTTTAGTCCTGTTTGTTTGCTCTTTTCCGTTTGCTCTTGTTAAACGTTTCTTGTCCATGCTGCTGTTATTGCCTAGTCTTTGTTTTGTTAGCTTTTGTTTCCGTGTGTATGTTTAGTTCTAGCATTGTTAGCTTAGGGTTTAGGTTAGGTTAGTTCATTGTATGTTTAGATTAGCATTAGCATTTAGTTTAGCATTTAGCATTAAACTTGGCCCGCCATCTCTTTTTTTTTGGCCTGCCTTACTAGATCAAAGTAGGGCCTACTTTTGTCAGTAGCTGGGTATTTCTTTCAACAGGTGTTTAACTGCTTATAACTCTAGCTGCAATCCATTAGCTGACCACAATTTTACATGAGACAGTGGAGAGGAGAGGGGGGCGCTGTGGAGCTCCTGTCAGCAGAGATCAAGTAACCTATGATGACACGAGTGAGGCTGCTAATCATGGAGCGTATGAGGCAGTGGCATATGGATAAACAAAATAGATTCGACCGCAGTTTACCTCATCTGCAGACAGAGAGTGGCTGTGCTAAAGAAGTATAACATCCGTCTGCATTACAAAACAAAACATGCACACCTCTTCTCAAAGTACACTGGCGAGGAGAGAAAGGTGAATAATAATATTTTGCTCTGCATGTTTTTCTTTAAAAATTTACATTTGTTCAAATGTTTCTGCTCCTAAAAAGAAAGATTTTCTATCATCCGTTGAAATTAATAAAAGCACTGTTAATTAAAATAAACTGTAGTGTTTTATTTAACAATAAAAACTTGATATATTTTAATTTAATGCAATATTAAAATAACATAACCTTTTAGTTTTGGCCCGTGGCCCTTCACTGAGATTAACTTTTGGCCCCGTATAAGGAATTATTTGGGTACCCCTGGCTTAGAGCATATGTTACTGTTTCTTGTCTTATGCAACCTGTTGTCTTTTATCAATAAACTCTTTTGTATTTTCCTAGCCCATATAGCTTTACAAAATGTAGGAAACAATTTTTTTTATTATTATTATTTGCATTTTCCATGCTGTCCCAACTTTTTCTGATTTGGAGTTGTAAACTAAAGGTGGTATTATATGCAGAATATGATCAGATAAGGTTTATCCACCTTTCGTCAAACCAACACTCATTAAACCATGTCAGGTTGAGCTATTTGTGAATTAATTATGATTGACTGTAGCTAATCATTTTTCTGTGCTGATATGAATAGCACTAGATTCACAGCATACGATGTTCGAGCGTGTCTTATTTTAAACCCAGGTTGTCTGGTAGTAAGCGTAAAAGCAGTGATGATCTAGATTGTAGTGCTAAGGAGCAGCAGGTGATAACAATGGACACGAAAAATTTTATTATTAATAATAATAATAATAATAATAATAGAATGAGTGAAACGTATATATACCAATCAGCCATAACATTAAAACCACCTCCTTGTTTCTACACTCACTGTCCATTTTATCAGATCCACTTACCATATAGAAGCATTTTGCAGTTCTACAATTACTGAATATAGTCCATCTGTTTCTCTGCCCCCTTTCATGCTGTTCTTCAATGGGCAGGACCCCCACAGAGCAGGTATTATTTAGGTGGTGATACTGACATGGTGGTGGTGTGTTAGTGTGTGTTGTGCTGGTATGAGTGGATCAGACACAGCAGCACTGATGGAGTTTTTAAACACCTCACTGTCACTGCTGGGCTGAGAAGTCCACCAGCCAACAGCACCCTGTGGGCAGCGTCCTGTGACCACTGATGAAGGTCTAGAAGATGACCAACTCAAACAGCAGCAATAGATGAGCGATCGTCTCTGACTTTACATCTACAAGGTGGACCAACTAGGTAGGAGTGTCTAACTAGGTAGGAGTGTCTAATAGTTACAGTTACAGTGAGTGGACACGGTATTTAAAAACTACAGCAGCGCTGCTGTGTCTGATCCACTCATACCAGCACAAGGGACTGGACTAGTTGCCTGGTTGCCATTGTTGGGCCCTTGAGCAAGGCCCTTAACCCTCAATTGCTTAGACTGTATACTTGTGAACCCACTTTCAGAACACTGTATTAGTGTGTTCACCCCTTTTTAACCCGTACTGCAGAACAGGATGGACATTAAACTTAGAGAAATATCTGGTTTTGAGCATTTTTTCAGCAGACGATCCCTCACTATTGAGTTGTTTCAAACTAAGTATTGTACATAATTGAAATCCACCTCAATGTCGCAGTAAATTAAAACTGTGGGTGGCAACATTGAATTCCTCATGTCAAAGATCACACAGGCATTCATAAAATAGCTTTCATTTTCCTCTCCGTAATTTCACTCAAAGTCCTGCTACACAAAAGATTTTTCACCCTCATTGTGGGATCCGGTGAGTTCTGTGCCCCCGTTGTCTCGAACATTACCATAATGTCTCTCCGATGTGACACCGGGGGGATTCGTAATTGCAGCGTCTCTGTTCTTCCTGTCACTTCGCAGGCAGATGGAAGGTTACAATAATGCTCTTCGTTTCTCTGGCACGATGTAATCACGCTCGGATTAGTGCAGGATTTGAGAAGAACTGGAGGGAAGAAAAAAGAAAACAAGCTTTTTCGTCCTTCCCTCTCAGACCTCCCTGAGTAAACTGCAGGTCTGGTTCTCTGTGATGAGACGAGGCCGAGCGTGCGCTCTCCTCCTCTATCTTGGAGCTTCGTTAAAAACAGAGAGGATATGATCAGTCCTGGTGCTTATCAACACATTCCCATCTCGTGCTAGTGGCCTCCGACTGAATCCACACTCAGTTTGTCCCTGATGGACTCTTGACTGAACTGTCACAGCCAATCCTTCACTTTATGCTTAAAATAATAGAAAAATGGTCAGAGGATATGACTAAGATTTCACATTTCTTCAGGAGTGATAGGAAATCTGATGGTACACTGAGTGGCCACAGGTATGTGGAAACCTCAGGTGTTTCAAGTGTATAAAATCAATGATATAAAATAAGTTAGATGCCAACAACAAGTCAAGTCAAGTCAAGTCAACTTTATTTATAGAGCACTTTAAAAACAACAACAGCTGTGACAAAGTGCTGTACATAGATAATTATAAAACATAAAACAAACACTAGAAACAATGAGAAGTCTCATGCTGGATTGAAAGCCAAGGAATAAAAATGGGTTTTAAGACTAGTTTTAAAAATAGCCAGTGAAGAGGCCTGTCTAATATGGAGTGGTAGGTTGTTCCATAATTTAGGGGCAGCGATTGAAAAAGCTCTATCCCCTCTGAGCTTACGCTTTGACCTTGGTACCTCCAGGAGCAGCTGATCAGCTGACCTGAGGCACCGAGCAGAAGTGTGGGGATGGAGCAGTTCAGCGAGGTAAGGCGGGGCAAGTCCATTTAAAGATTTAAAAACAAACAACAGAATCTTAAAATGTACTCTGAAATGCACGGGCAGCCAATGGAGGGAGGCCAGAATGGGGGTTATATGCTCTCTCTTACGTGATCCCATTAAAAGTCGGGCCGCAGCATTTTGCACTAACTGGAGACGTTTGAGGGAGGACTGGCTGACTCCAAAATAAAGTGCATTACAGTAGTCCAGCCGAGATGTGATGAAGGCATGGATCACTGTTTGAAAGTGCTCATGTGAAAGGATTGACTTCACCTTTGCCAGCTGCCTCAAATGGAAAAAGCTGGATTTGACTACTGCACCAATTTGACGGTCCAATTTAAAATCACTGTCCATCTTAAAACCCAAGTTAGAGATTGTATGCTTCACATGCTGTGTCAAAGGGCCCAAATCAACAGGAGGGGCTTCACAGGAACCACTGGGACCAAACACCATCACTTCTGTTTTCTTTTCATTGAAATTCAGAAAATTTAAGGCCATCCAGGCTTTAATGTCATTAAGACATAACAGAAGTGGCTTAATAGAGAAAGCATCTTTCTTCTTCAGCGGGACATATATCTGACTGTCATCAGCGTAGCAATGAAATGAGATGCCATGCTTTCTCAAAATGGAGCCCAGTGGAAGCAGATAAAGTGAGAAGAGGAGGGGTCCTAAAATTGAGCCCTGTGGAACCCCATACGGCAGGGGAGCTGGGGAGGAGTCTGAACCAGCAAAACTCACACACAAAGTTCTGTCCGTCAGATAGGACCTAAACCATTCCAAAGCACTACCACAAATGCCCACTAGGTGCTGCAACCGGGAGACTAAAATGTTATGATCTACCGTGTCAAAAGCCGCGGTTAGATCCAACAGGACAAGGATCACATGGTCACCAGAATCATTGGCCAGGAGGATGTCATTGAAAACCCTAAGCAACGCTGACTCTGTGCTGTGCAGGGTTTTAAAACCAGACTGAAAGACCTCCAGGATATTATGCTCATCCAGAAAAACTTTCAGCTGAGCATAAACAACTTTCTCCAAGATCTTTGAAATAAAGGGCAGCTTGGAAATAGGCCTATAATTAGCCAATACCGTGTGGTCAAGGCCAGGTTTCTTAAGCAGGGGTTGCACTACAGCATGTTTAAAACTCACAGGAACAACACCAGAGGATAGACTCCTGTTAATAATGGCCAGAACCTGTTGCCCTATACTATGAAAAATCTCTTTAAAAAAGTGAGGAGGCATATCGTCACAGGGAGAACCAGAAGGCTTTAAATGGCCTACCACATCCTCCAAGTGCGACAGAGTCACCGGCTCAAAACTATCAAACACAGTCAGGCAAGGGACAGAGTCAGAGGGGTCGAAGGCAGGAGCTGTGGTAGGAGCTCGTGCTGCGACAATCTTGTCAATAAAAAAGTGCAGAAAGTTATCACACATTTCAGGGGATGCTTCTGAACAGATGGGCTGAGGGGCCTTAAGAACAGAGTCAATGGTTTTAAATAACACCCGTGGATTATGACAATTTGCCATGATAATATTTGACAAATATTTTCTTTTGGCTTCTTTGATAGTGTTCTGGTAAGAACGCCAGCAATCTTTTAAGATTTGAAATGAAACCTGCAGCTTGTCCTTCTTCCATTTGCGCTCAGCTTTGCGACACTCCCGCTTTGCTGCACGAGTTCTGTCATTAAGCCAGGGCTCGGGTTTAACTTTCGGCTGTATGGTTCTTAATGGGGCCACTGAGTCCAGTATGGTTCTGCAAGAGACATCAAACCAGGAGCTGAGCTCCCCCGTATCAACAGAGGCTGAGTCAGGAGGGGGACAAAGCTGATCGAAAGCAGCAGAGAATTGACCAGCAGTGAGGGGGTTAACACTCCGACAAAGCCGAGCAGGAACGCAAGATTTAACTGCAGCACAGGATAAAACAACATCGAATAAAACAGGCATGTGATCAGAAAACCCACTGTCACAGATCTCTAAATTTGACACAGACAAACCATGAGAAAGAACAAGGTCTAAGGTATGACCATGTTCATGTGTGGGACCGGACACATACTGCACTAAATTAAAAGAGTCAATGATGTTTAAAAATTCCCTCACCAGCGGTTTATCAGGACAACATACATGAATGTTAAAATCCCCGATAATAAGGATGCGATCATAATTTGGCATAAGTCCAGCCAGGAAATCAGAAAAGTCATTCACAAAGTCCTTATTGTATTTAGGGGGTCGGTAGATGACAGCGCACAGCACCAGGTCAGCGCGACCCACCTCAAATAAGGTGACTTCAAAACTGGAGAAAGAAGATGATACAGCGTGCTGTTTACATTTAAAGTCATTTTTAAACACAGCCGCCGTTCCTCCTCCCCGGCCTGACGTCCGCGGTGAATTAAAATAAAAGAGAATTTGCCAGATAGACTTTCAGCTTCACTAACCGACCGGCACGTTTACCGCGGCGGCGACGGCGCTTCCGCCGGGGGATTAGAGCCGAGGCCCGGTACAGGTGAGTCGGAATATCCGATAGGAGCGGGGGCAGAGTGTTTTGTCTATCATAATTAAACACATTTAGATAGCTGACATTATGTCTAAGATCCAGGAGAGATTGGCGATCATACACCAGTAGAGACTTAATATGTGAGATGCCAAAGCTTAGCAACATTAACAACGCTAACCAAAGCGAGAGTAACAGACGGCCAGCCACACACACCGGCGCCATCATGTCACAGGCCACACAGACTAGTTAAAATAATTGAACTAACAGACACGCAATTAGCGCAGCAGATTTGCTTACCCAATACAGGAAAAAGATACAAATAAATAAAAATAAATAAAAGATAGTCCAGTTGGCGCGCAGATCCAGCCGGTGCGCAGATCCAACAGCGGCGGTGTCACCAGATCCAGCCGGTGCGCAGATCCAACAGCGGCGGTGTTAGTCACCAGATCCAGCCGGTGCGCAGATCCAACAGCGGCAGTGTCACCAGATCCAGCCGGTGCGCAGATCCAACAGCGGCGGTGTTAGTCACCAGATCCAGCCGGTGCGCAGATCCAACAGCGGCAGTGTCACCAGATCCAGCCGGTGCGCAGATCCAACAATCACTGTCGCCCTTCATCCATCCAACTTCATGACTTAACAGCATGACTGTGCCCAATGCCCGGTCCATGATCAGTTTGGTCTGGAGGAGCTCTAGTGATCTGCACTGAAGCCCTAACAGTCGACCAGATTGAACACTTAAGACGAATTGAAATGTGATTGTAAGCCAGGTCTTCTCTACCATCACTAACTGACCTCACAAATCTTTAGCCAAAATGGGCACAAATTCCTAAAGAAACAGTGCAAACTGTTCAACAGGGCAAGTCAGTTGGTTCCAAAAACCAAACTCATTGGTCTACATGGATGTGGAAAAAGATTTTTCGATATCTACATTTTCTCCCCTAATCTAGTCGTATCCAATTACCCTAGATGTGTTACGCTTCACGTGAGCAGTACAGACTACAACTCTGCACAGGCGACATCAATCAGTCAGCAGAGGTCGTAATTGCACCAGTTATGAGGAACCCTGCATGGTCCGGCTCATCCCATCCCTGAACAACAGCCAGTCGTTGTTCATGTGGCTGCCCAGCCCAACCGGATGGCAGAGCTGAGATCCAATACAATGTATTTGAAATCCCAGCTCTGGTGTGCTAGCGTATTTTACCGCTGCATGAACGGAGCGGCTACTACATTGCTGTGGGGGAGTGCATGTGTGGCATACACCAAAAGAACAGAATTCGCTAAACTACAATGACTGTTATTGGATGTTTATAGAGTTGTTATGACTGATATCCTGATTAATAGCTGATTGAATTTGTCTCCTGTAGTAATCCCCGATTTACAGTGTTCATGGTGTAACTATAACTGGATCATGTAAAATATACTGTTGAATTCTTACTTACTGACTCAATTGAACACATGGGTAGTTAATGACTGGTGTGTATGACTGCACCATCATCAAACACTGATTTAAGGAAAACAAATAATATGCAAAAATATTGATCCATCCCTCCAGTGCCATTCCAGCGCCATGCAAAGGCAAACCAAAAGTATGTGACCATGTGATTAAGAGCATAACCTTGTATGCAGCCTTCATTCTACACAGTACATTTACATTTTCGGCATTTTATCCAAAGCGACTTTCAGTTGAGACAGTAAACAATCTAAGCAATTGAGGGTTAAGGGCCTTGCTCAAGGGCCCAACAGTGGCAACCTGGCAGTGTTGAGGCTTGAACCGGCAACCTTCTGATTACCAGTCCAGTACCTTAACCACTAGGCTACCACACAGTACAAAGCCTGAAGTACACACAACATTTTATATATTCATTTTGATACACCTGATCTAACTAACAAACTAACTAACTAACAAACTACCTAATGTAATGGAAAATGAATGTGTTCAACCTTATCATTATGTACCTAGTGAATGTTTGCTTAGCCTCAGATAAACTGATGTTCCAGGTCAGAGTGAACGTATGGAACAAGAAGTTGAGTGCTCTGCAGATTGCATGTTCTTGATTTCTGTGAAGCTGGCTTAGCTGTGTAACCTTATAAGGTAATGAATATCTATCATGTGTGAGTAAACATGTTTGGCATACGGTATAAATACGCCCTGTTTTCTGATAATAAACTCGGAAGGGACCCACCCAAGGAGGATGGAGGTCCCTGCGGAGTCTAGTTCCTCTCAGGGTTTCTTCCTGTGACTTTAAGGTTTGGAGTTTTTTCTGCCACTGTCGCCCTTGGTTTGCTCAACAGGGTTTTTGGTCTGTCGGTCCTGGATTCTGTAAAGTTGCTTTGAGTCTCTTCTCCCAGACTTAAGGTAGTGAGAGACAAGTTTTACAAGTTTCTGTACTGCCCTAAAATAAGTCTTAGATCTATCTATCTATCTATCTATCTATCTATCTATCTATCTATCTATCTATCTATCTATCTATCTATCTATCTATCTATCTATCTATCTATCTATCTATCTATCTATCTATCCATCCATCCATCCATCCATCCATCCATCCATCCATCCATCCATCCATCCATCCATCCATCCATCCATCCATCCATCCATCCATCCATCCATCCATCCATCCATCCATCCATCCATCCATCCATCCATCCATCCATCCATCCATCCATCCATCCATCCATCCATCCATCCATCCATCCATCCATCCATCCATCCATCCATCCATCCATCCATCCATCCATCCATCCATCCATCCATCCATCCATCCATCCATCCATCCATCCATCCATCCATCCATAATCTCAGTTCATGTTTTACTCAGCTCAGTTTCACACAACCAGGATAAAGCAGATGATGACTATGAGGTGAAAAGGACATTTCTAAGCTATTTGCAGGCACAATACAAGCATCATCAATCTGCATTTCAACCTGCTGAACATCATGCTTTGCAATCTAATATTAGTCAACGTTTACATGAGAAGCCTCAGTCTGCAAGCAGTCATTCCAGAGCTGTTGAGTGGTGCTGAGATCAGGGATCTTTGCTTGACACTGGAGTACAGTAAAAAAATTTTTTACATTTCTTTGTCTTTATAGAGCTTGCTTTGTACACATGGGTACATTCATGCTGAAACAGGAAAGTGCCTTCCCTAAACTGTTGCTGCAAACTTGGAGGCATGTAATTTGCTTTATGTAGCTGATTTATTACACCTGTGAGCAATTGTGGTGGCTGAAACATTAATTCAATCATTAGAAGGATTGTCCCAATACTTTTGTCTATATACTGTAGTGTATATACTAATGGTATAACAAATATTGAGGTAATAAATACTAAGATGAAGTGTCATTAGGTGATAAACATTTAATATTTAATATATGGAGGGTAGATTTTAAAGCTACACTGGTCACACCCGCAGCGCTGACTACAGACTGCAGAGAAGCAGCTGAAGGTTGATGAAACGTTCCTCGCACGAACACGTCATACACAGCGCCTGGCAAATGGCTTCAATTTTCCAGGGTGAAAATAGATGTGTATGAATAACGAAGTGTCTGGCAGCGTTTTTCATGTTGTGGCAGTGCTCCCTCCGGGCATTTTCTCTTCTCAACGCTCTGTTCAACCTTTTCAAAGGTGGGAAATCTACTGAATTTCAATTTATGCTCCTGTAAAATAGGAATACCCCCGGGGTGGAGGATTCGACACGAGTACACTCTTGATAGAAATAAAATCTATATCAGGCTTCACCGCGTCGTACCGGGACTAAAGAGACTCACAGAATGACTCTGTAGAATGTAGATAGAATAGATTTTAAGACCAAATGATTATTAGTTGATGTTTTACAATGCAGCCAAAGAGCAAAACATCTGTAAATCAATAAATACCTACTAATATCTGAGTAAACCCTTAAGTAAATACACTATATTGCCAAAAGTATTTGCTCGTCTACCTTCACACGCATATGAACTTGAGTGATTCCCATTCTTAATCCATAAGCCTTAATATGACGTCGGCCACCCTTTGCATCTATAACAGCTTTAACTCTTCTGGGAAGGCTTTCCACAAGGTTTAGGAGTGTGTTTATGGGAATTTTTGACCATTCTTTCAGAATTTGTGAGGTCAGACACTGATGTTGGACGAGAAGGCCTGGCTCGCAGTCTCCGCTCGAATTCATCCCAAAGGTGTTCTATCGGGTTGAGGTCAGGACTCTGTGCAGGCCAGTCAAGTTCTTCCACACAACTCTCTCATCCTCGTCTTTATGGACCTTGTGCTTTGTGCACTGGTTCTCAGTCATGTAGGAACAGGAAGGGGCCATCCCCAAACTGTTCCCACAAATTTGGAAGCATGAAATTGTCCAAAATCTCTCGGTATGCTGAAGCATTAAGAGTTCCTTTCACTGGAACTAAGGGGACGAGCCCGACTTCTGAAAAACACCCCCACACCACAATCCCCCCTCCACCAAACTTTACACTCAGCACAATGCAGTCAGACAAGTACCGTTCACGGTACCACGCTGGAATTCACTGAGCTCTGAGAGCGACCCATTCTTTCACAAATGTTTGTAGAAGCAGTCTGCATGCCGAGGTGTTTGATTTTATACACCTGTGGCCATAGAAGTGATTGGAACACCTGAATTCAATGATTTGGATCAGCGAGTGAATACCTTTGGCAATATAGTGTATATAAATATGACAAATAGTCATTCTACATTGTTGGGTGACTTTATGCTACTTAAACATTTCCTTTTGATCACGTTACAGATATTTTAATGAAGTTCAAGTCTTGATTCTGAACCAGCTATGACAGGGTCTTGATCTGGTGGTCCAGATCCATCCAAACCTTTCCTGACCTGGCTGTGTGTCATAGAGCATCGTCAGATCCACTGAAAGTAAGTTTTGTTCCAGAATTGTCTCATGCACGGCTTGATTTATGTGTTTTTTTAAAAGCCACATCTGTCATATACAGTCTTGCTGAAGCACCAATAGATCATCACAAATCCTCCACCAAAGTTCAAAATGGGTGCGAGACCTCTCCAGATCTTTGTCTAACCACGTGACCGGGATTTGGGCCAAGCTGGAAATTGGACTGATCAGTGGAGATGACCTTAGTTCAGTCCTCTATTGTACAATCCTCAGATGGCTCCTTTTTGCTTCACATTGATGAAGCGTGTTTTATTTATTTATTTATTTTTCTGGCTTTGTGAGGCCCCCAGGAACACCCCAGGACCTTGTTCCAAATTAATATATTAAGAATGGAAGTAATTCTATTTTGTTTTTGTAACAAAGATTTTCATGAAGATATTTGCAGTATGATGTGATACTGATGTGAGTTTGCAGGGGAGCTTTCAGTGTTGCACCATCAGCAGCCGCTAGCTGTAAAACATATACGGGTCATTCTTGGGATTCGGTGCCTTTTGGACCTTAAAACTTTTTGAAAATGAGACACTGTTTTAATTAGTTTTTTTATGTTTTATTATAAATAGGACCGGTTATACTTTTCCAAACTAATATTGGTCAAGCTAAATTACACATGCACCTTATATACACTGTGACGTCCACCCTGTTAGGTCTGTGTGGCCCATGTTTATTGATATTTACTGAGAGTCTGTGTGGCTCTGGGTCTGTGTGGCCCTCATTTTACTAAATTTTCTTTTAGTTTTTCATGTTCTTAATTTTTTATCTCTTTGTCTTAATTCCACGTTCTCTTAATTGTACTAAATGTTTGCAAGAAGTCTTTCTGAGGTTCTAGATCTTAGGAATGTTTAATGCTTTTATTTTTTTTCTTACGTAAAGCACTTTGAATTGCCACTGTGTATGAAAGGTGCTAATAAACTTGCCTTGTCTTGCCTTGTTACATATTAGGTTGTAACAGGGTGGACCATAACAGAGTGGACATTCTGACATTAAATTAGCCATTAGCTAGCGAGTGAGCAAAACCATGCTAGCATAAAAGTGAATTCAGACAAAGAATTATCTGCTTTTTAGTATGATTATTTTTAAAATGATCAAATCGTTTTGCTTTTTCTCATATATCCCGTAACAGGGTGGACATGTTATTGTTGACCATATAAGACTTTTAGGATAAAATGTGGAAAAAACAACATTAAAATGAGGAGTTTAATAAGCCGCTCATCTTCCACAGTTGTTTTCCCTCCAAAAAGATCATGTGAGCTCCAGGAAATGATGTCAGTATGTAAAACAGCTCTTCATTATAAGAGACAGTAGTAAGAAATAACAGGGTGGACGGCAACTTGAGGGGCGTGTGAAAAATCTAACTCATAAAGAAAAAAAAATCCAGGGTTTAGAGGGACTTAAGCAAAACCTGTTAAACAGTATTGAAAGACTGAGAGATTTTCATGATTAAACCTCATATATCATCACTAAATCAGAATGTACAGCACTGGGGATCATGGGAAAACCTCTGCTATCTAACAGATAAAAACAGTATGTATACAGTCATTTTATTTGGGGGGTGGGGGGGGGGGGGGTAGAAAACATTGTGTTTAGTATTTTAAAGTGTTCATTATTTTATGTTTAGAAATTTTATTGTTTAAAATTTACTTAATAAATACAGTGATCAGTACTGGGGACACAAAAGGCACCGGATCGTAGGAATGATCCATCTGTTAAATTTTACTATTATTTTTGGTAATAGTTCAGACATGCATATAAAACATAGTAATGCAGTTACAGACTGACCTTTAGCAAACATATAAAAAAATGCATGATTAGAGAAGAAACGTGGAAATAGAAACACATCTTAAGTCACTTGACAGAGGTGACATTTTGAAAAGAATCATTAAGCAGCAGGCAGAAGAAATGTACCGTGGAAGGATTGTAATGTCATAAATAAACGCTGTTTTTTTCCAAGGACAGAAATGAAATTTTGCTCTGACATTATAAGTCACCCGGTCATTCCGCTTCATCCCGTCATCTGCTCTGCAATGCAAACACAATCTCACAACAGCACAATCCAATACCCACCGTCACCAGCCTACCTCGCCATCGGTGTCAAAATTGATTTGATTTATTAAGATTATCCGGCCGGACTGGGAAATGGAATCGAAAAATCGATGTAACCTTTTCAGTATTGAATAATGAAGCTAAAAAAAAAAAAAGATTAGCTCAAATAGCTGCCATGCTGCGTGTGGGTGAGTGTGGGTAATGAAATGATTAATGATGCAGAGAGAAAAAAATGCCAGAGAGGGCCGACCACCATCAAATATGTCAAACTGATTCTGAACAGATTTAACCATCAGCAACAATCTTAATAAATACATATTAAAATAAAGAAACTTATTTAGATGTTGGGCAGCCAAGACCTTCCGGCTGTGGAATCTGGTTCAAACAAAGATCAACTCTAAAGACAGTTTATGAGTTAAATGTGTCAGTAAACACCTTGCATTGAGTCTATCTCTGGTTTAAGCCCCACCACTGCCAAGTTGCCTCTTTTGGGCCCCTAAACAAGACCCTTAATTGCTTGCACTGTAGTTGATAGTGAACCTTAATGTGTTTGGTTTTGAAGGAAACAACCAGAACTAATCAGAAGTGTAAAGGCTTTGAAGAAAAATTGAGTGTCTAAGTGGAGTCACAAATTCAGCTTTTGACCAGTGATTTGTTTTTACTAAATGATTCATCTTGGTCAGGGTTGCGGTGGGTCCAGAACCACCCAGAACCACCTTACAGAAGGAGAATAACACATCCTAAAGCGATGAGTATTCAGTGAAAGTGTTAAGAGAAAACCCACACGTTTAGAGAACAAGTGAAGCTGCTCAATGATGCTGAACAGATTTTAATATTATCAACAATCTAAATATATATATATATATATATATACAGTGTATCACAAAAGTGAGTACACCCCTCACATTTCTGCAGATATTTAAGTATATCTTTTCATGGGACAACACTGACAAAATGACACTTTGACACAATGAAAAGTAGTCTGTGTGCAGCTTATATAACAGTGTAAATTTATTCTTCCCTCAAAATAACTCAATATACAGCCATTAATGTCTAAACCACCGGCAACAAAAGTGAGTACACCCCTTAGTGAAAGTTCCTAAAGTGTCAATATTTTGTGTGGCCACCATTATTTCCCAGAACTGCCTTAACTCTCCTGGGCATGGAGTTTACCAGAGCTTCACAGGTTGCCACTGGAATGCTTTTCCACTCCTCCATGACGACATCACGGAGCTGGCGGATATTCGAGACTTTGCGCTCCTCCACCTTCCGCTTGAGGATGCCCCAAAGATGTTCTATTGGGTTTAGGTCTGGAGACATGCTTGGCCAGTCCATCACCTTTACCCTCAGCCTCTTCAATAAAGCAGTGGTCGTCTTAGAGGTGTGTTTGGGGTCATTATCATGCTGGAACACTGCCCTGCGACCCAGTTTCCGGAGGGAGGGGATCATGCTCTGCTTCAGTATTTCAAAGTACATATTGGAGTTCATGTGTCCCTCAATGAAATGTAACTCCCCAGCACCTGCTGCACTCATGCAGCCCCAGACCATGGCATTCCCACCACCATGCTTGACTGTAGGCATGACACACTTATCTTTGTACTCCTCACATGATTGCCGCCACACATGCTTGAGACCATCTGAACCAAACAAATTAATCTTGGTCTCATCAGACCATAGGACATGGTTCCAGTAATCCATGTCCTTTGTTGACATGTCTTCAGCAAACTGTTTGCGGGCTTTCTTGTGTAGAGACTTCAGAAGAGGCTTCCTTCTGGGGTGACAGCCATGCAGACCAATTTGATGTAGTGTGCGGCGTATGGTCTGAGCACTGACAGGCTGACCCCCCACCGTTTCAATCTCTGCAGCAATGCTGACAGCACTCCTGCGCCTATCTTTCAAAGACAGCAGTTGGATGTGACGCTGAGCACGTGCACTCAGCTTCTTTGGACGACCAACGCGAGGTCTGTTCTGAGTGGACCCTGCTCTTTTAAAACGCTGGATGATCTTGGCCACTGTGCTGCAGCTCAGTTTCAGGGTGTTGGCAATCTTCTTGTAGCCTTGGCCATCTTCATGTAGCGCAACAATTCGTCTTTTAAGATCCTCAGAGAGTTCTTTGCCATGAGGTGCCATGTTGGAACTTTCAGTGACCAGTATGAGAGAGTGTGAGAGCTGTACTACACACCTGCTCCCTATGCACACCTGAGACCTAGTAACACTAACAAATCACATGACATTTTGGAGGGAAAATGACAAGCAGTGCTTAATTTGGACATTTAGGGGTGTAGCCTCTTAGGGGTGTACTCACTTTTGTTGCCGGTGGTTTAGACATTAATGGCTGTATATTGAGTTATTTTGAGGGAAGAATAAATTTACACTGTTATATAAGCTGCACACAGACTACTTTTCATTGTGTCAAAGTGTAATTTTGTCAGTGTTGTCCCATGAAAAGATATACTTAAATATCTGCAGAAATGTGAGGGGTGTACTCACTTTTGTGATACACTGTATATATATATATATATATATATATATATATATATATATATGTATATATATATATATATATATATATATATATATATACTGTATATACTGTAGTTGATAGCAAACGTAAATGTGTTTGTTTTTGAAGGGAACAACCAGAAATAAGCAGAAGTGTAAAGGGTTTGAAGAAGAGTCGAGTGTGTCACAAATTCAGCTTCATCGTGAGTCCAAAATCACCCAGAAATTAAGAGAAAACCCACACAGACACGGGGAGAACATGCAAACTCCACACAGAAAAGACCTGGACACCAAACTGAACTTCATTTGTTTTGGACTTTATGAGAAGAAGAACTTCACTGGAGAAGACGACTATGCTTGGAAGAGTTGAAGGTAAAAAAAGAAGAGGAACAAGATGGATGGGGACAATTAGAGAGACAATTAACAAGCCATTATGAAGCCTGAAGACCCAAACAGAGAACAGGATGTTCTGAATAAACCCTGTCAGCACTTCATACTTAATAATACTGACGTACGTACGGAAGAAATTTGTTGTTTAATAATGAAAACATGGCTGCCGTCCACACTAACTGCTCTATCCGTCTCTCTGTAAGTACGTATTGATTTCTTAACTGTGATTCTGCTGAAACGAAGGAAGCGATTGTACTGTATCAGTGTAGTGATGGGACGGTACAGCAGCCTGGGAGGACTCGTGTACATAATTGGACGCCTGATGAACTGTATTGGCAGAGCTTGTGATAAGGAAGTCTTTGTAGCGTGATGTATGCAGCTCGGGGGCAGGACTTTATCGGGATTTTGTTTATTTCAGCACTCACTTATTCTCTTTTAATTTAGCTAAATACAACCAACTGCAGCTATTTAAGTGAATGCAATAAGTTATTAATCAGTTAATCAATGCTACGAAAGCAAACAGTCTTGTTAATGTATACAGATAAAGGACATCTGATTAATTTAGATAAGAAACATGATATGATGGTTTAGCCACTTTTACTGTAGTGTCAGCTTTAGCTTTAAGACTGGCTCTGGGATGGTCAGATATGAATTTTGTATTTTTATAATAACAAAGTCATAACAAAGTGACTTTTGTTTGTTCTAATGCAGGATATCAACACTGATCAACAAGCACCACTTGAGAAAATGAACAGACCGGTTCCCCGTTGGCAAGGTAGTCAGACAAGGCTGCATTCTGTCACCACTCCTGTTTACTTTGTACCCTGAACATAAATTAAAGATGCACGACTGAAGGTAGATGGTTCAATATTGGTTCAAGAAACATCAATTACCTTTGATATGCGAATGACACACACAGCACAAACTGAGGAAAGTATAGGAAAAGTTAAAAAGGTAAAGATGCGACTTCAGCTCACTATAACAAAGGCAAAAGCATTGATGGAGTCAAAGACTAAATATATTGTTCATTTATGTATTTATTTGTATATTTTTGGGTCTGACAGTGGCATGGTAGCACAGCTGATACTTACTTTTCATTCCACCTCCCAAAACATGCTGGTTGATGGTCTAATGGTCTATTGAAAGCCCTAAATTTACCAGACGGTTATATGTTTGTTGCTCTTTGATAGATGGCACCCTTTCACAGGTGTATCCCTGCCTTACGTCTATTTTTATTTATTTATTGTCTTTATTTTATTTATTTATTTTTTGGGTGTGGGACAGCGGCATGTTATCACAGCTCATTGGTTGGATGCCGAGCAGCAACATGGACACTGAGGACCCGGTTTCGATGTTTATCTCCATTCACAAGGCTGTTTATTTCCTTGGAGTAAATTACTTTCCTTCTACCTTCCAAAACATGCTGGTTGATGGTCTAATGGTCTATTAAAAGCCCTAAATTTACCAGAAGGTTATATGTTTGTTGCTCTTTGATAGACTGCACCCTTTCACAGGTGTATTCCTGCCTTACGCCTGTTTTTATTTATTTATTGTCTTGGTTGTTGAGGACTCGGGTTCGTGTTTATCTCCATTCACCAGTCTGTGGGGTAAATTACTTTCCTTCCACCTCCCAAAACATGCTGGTTGATGGTCTAATGGTCTATTAAAGTCCTACATTTACCAGACGGTTATATGTTTGTTGCCCTTTGATATACGGCACCTTTTTACAGGTGTATTTCTGCCTTGTGCCAGTGTTTTCAGGTAGCGCAGCTGCGCCACACTACAACATGGGTCCTGAAAACTTAAGGTCAATACTTCCTTTAGAAGTTTCACAGTTTAAGAGAGGTCGTCTGCCTGTATCTGCATGTGTTCTCTCAGGGTACTTTGCTTATCTACCAATACTCAAAAACATGACATGAGATTGGCTGGCGTGACTTGCCCCCCAGAGCTAATCGTGTGCAAACCCTGACCAGTATGAAGTGATTAGTGAATGTAAATGAAATTAGTCCAGGTCTAGGTTCTAAGCTCTGTGTACTGTAGATGGGATCCCTGGATACGGACCAGAACGATGATTAAACAGCGAACGTGAGTGGGGTGGGGGGTGGGGGGGGGGGAATAAAATCAATACTACTATAAAACCTTGTACATAAAAGTGATGCACTTTATTCAAGCATAATTTAGATTCTTATTGATTTTGCAGGCCAGTGTGGACCTGTCAGCACTGTGGACAAACCTGATTAGCATAACACATTTATACATGTCATTTATGAAGGCACAAAAATGAGCATGGCCTAGCTCTCTCAAAAACTGACCTAGAAGCAGAAATTACACACACGCAATGCACCAACTCCAATAAATATCAGCACATCCTGACATTATTTACAGTGAGTAAGTAATATACCTCTAAAGCATACAGTATATCCACTTTACATTTACACACATGATGTCTTTAGGTTTTATGCTTTGCAGATCTGAAGCCATGAAGTGATCACTAGGGTGGACCGAATGTTTTGGGATGGGGAAGGGAGTGTTCCTGTCATTCTGAAACATTCCTGATGGGAAAGCTAATGGAAAGACTCTAGGATTCTAACATTACGCACAGTTAGTGAGTGGAATATGTTTATTTATAATCTTCCCACCATGAAAACCTGTAACTACACCAGTCCAGTGTTTATTTATCTAATTATTATTTATTTATTGGGATTTTAACGTCATTATTTACACTTTGGTTACATTCATGACAGCAACGGTTGTTACTCATTACACAAGGATTCATCAGTTTATTATTAATACGTTTTAATATCAAACACAGTTATGGACAATTTTGTATCTTCAATTCACCTCACTTGCACGTATTTGGACTGTGGGAGAAAACCACGGGGAGAACATACAAACTCCACACAGAAAGGAATCAAACCCAGGACCTTCTTGCTGTGAGGAGACAGTGCTACCCACTAAGCCACCGTGTCGCCCCACCAGTCCATTGTGAGTAAGATACGTTTTTCATTTGTGTCGCTTTCAAGTGCCTCATGTTTACTGGTTATTTTGCACTATGAGGCGTCCTAGCAGTCCTACAGCAATTCAGTTAGCAATCGGTTAGTCAAAAATGTCCCATATGTCCAATATGTAAGTGTAAAGCAGATAAAAACACGACTCGGGTAACTGAGTTTGGAAAACTAACGACCAATTATGTGGATGCAGGATTTTGGGTGTCAGAATACGGATGAGAATTGTCATATTTGAGACAGAACATGAAGCCTCGCACCGTCGCTGGATGTTCTAGGTTTACATTCAACTATTAGGGTAGCTGTGCTGTGTATTGTAGCTTCAATTTATTCTATTATTCAGTTTATGAATGTTATTTAATGACTGCTGTGAAATCTGTGAATTGAAGCACATTTTCCTGTGAATTTAGTAGGACCCTAGCTATGATGTTCACCTCATTACTGCAATCTGCAACCAGGTCATTCTTCTCAGTATAAGACTGCCATTGACGTCAACATGTACTCACTTCTGCTTCAAATCTTTGTACAAATAGAGGAATAGGAGGAACAGGGGTGTACTTTCTACTTTAGTGAAATGCAAATGTACCATAAACGTATTCCTGTTCAGTGGAATGTAACTGAGCCACAGATCTTTCAGGTGAAGAAAAGGTCTCCTCTTTACCCAGGAGATTTGTGTCTTGTATCCTGACAGATGGGTTTGTAATACATTCCATGTTTTAAAATAACAAGGACAGCCAGAACGTGGAGTGACCTTGCTGAAATGTGCCGTGCTTTAGTCTGTAATGGTTATGAAGAGCATCCTCATTCTGTAGAACTGCTCCCAATACTTTTGCCCACATATGTAATAGTATGCATTCTAATTATCCAGTCACAGAAAAAGAGCAGTTGCAATAATAATTACCTTTAATTACTGACCTTTACTTTTAATAATAATAATAATAATAATAATAATTACCTTTAGTTAATCACCTTTAATTAATGACCTTTACTGTTAATAATAATAATAATAATAATAATAATATTTACCTTTAATTAATCACCTTTAATTAATGACCTTTACTGTTTATAATAATAAAAATGATAATAATAATTACCTTTAATTAATCACCTTTAATTAATGACCTTCACTGTTAATAATACTAATAATAATGATAATAATAATAATAATAATAATGAGCCTTTTGAGAAACCCAAAGACACTGTGCAACATAAATAAATAAATAAATAAATAAATAAATAAATAAATAAATAAATAAATAAATAAATAAATAAATAAATAAATAAATAAATTAATTAATTAATTAATTAATTAATTAATTAATTAAAATAGCAAATGTTTTTTTTTCCAAGGTGAAACAATACTGTTTAACTACTAAAGAATAAAATTGTGAACAAAATGCTATAAATTAAAAAAAAAAAGAAAATAATAATGAATAAGTATTTATATGAACATATTACTAAGATGTGGGATAAGAAAAAAAAATCCAAACAAATATAAAAAGCACACCCCAAATCAAGACTTGGGAATAAAAACAGACAAGTAACCACATGACTGGAGCAGAAACCAAGAAACAGAGTGCTGTAAATGTATCAGCTACTCAATCCACCAGTGAGCTACACCACTGACACAGAAACCAGACACAGAAACCAGACACAGAAACCCAGCAAAACTGCAGCGGTAGCTTAGCAAACTGCTTGTGAGCAACTGATGTATGAAAGTATTAAAAACAAAAACACAAGTGGTTGATTATTTTCTTCCCTCTATTGTACAGTGTGAGTACTTTGTGATGGGAGATGAAAAAGAAATGGACACACAGCAGACACGGATGCTCTAATGCTCCTAGCTTAGTGTTTTTCTCAGCCAGACAAATAATCTTACACAAAATAACTGCGACGTCGTGTTGTTTCCAGTTTCACCGATGTGAATGGAAATGTCACAGAGAGCAGGATAATGAGTGGTGGCTTCATTTTAAATTCCATTCCTAATGCGAACACACTAACAGCACCACACATTAGCATTAGCATAGCGTTAAGAAAAAGTAAAAGGTCATTTTAATTATTTTAGCAGCTGCTCTTTTTCTCTGATTGAAGATGGCAATGCACACTACTGCATATAAATCATGAGTTTCCAAAAAAATACATGAAGACGTTTATGTTGTATTATGTTATTATTATTATTATTATTATTATATTATTGTTGTTATTATTATTATTATTATTATTATATTTTATAAATATTATTGTTGTTGTTGTTAATTTTATTATTTTATTATTATTATTATTATTATTATATTTATTATTATTATTATTTATTTTTGCTATTATTATTATCTTTATTATTATTATTATTAATAATAATAATAATAATATTGTTATTATTATTATTATTATTATTATTATTATTAATATTATTACGTTGTATGTCCCCTAGCTAGTTTTATCTTGATATTCATCAACAAGCTTCCACTGTAAACACACTTAAAAACACCATACGGTAGCATTAGCATAGCATTATCAGTAAAGGTCATTTCAATTATTTAATGCATCTGACAGAAATGTGTTTGGTTGAAATATCTGAACTTAATTAGGAGTAATTAAAAGGGGTGTCCCAATACTTTTGCCCAGTGGAGTAATTTCTGCAATCACAACGATTAATCTATAATAATTGCAGTGCCACATTTTATATTGAATGGTATTTCACCTAAATCAGATGTGGTTGTGTATCTCTGCATCTGCCGCTGTAGATGTTAGAGTAACAGATTCGGGTGTTGTTTAGTTCGATGAGGTGCAGGAAAACATCTCAGGGGGTCAAAGTTTCCTTTTGTAACAGAAGTAGGAGCAGCAGCTCAGGAGCAGCAGGTTAATTGTGTGTACTGATCCGATGTAAATTGCTATAAATACGTTTGGGGCTTGTTTTCCACCAGGACAATTTAGTTCTTTAGGTGAATGTGCTCGAGTGAAGTAAACATTCTGATTATGTGAAGAAAAGCAATAGATTTATTTTGGAGAAGAAAATTATTTCATTATTTTGAAATAGCTGACAGTTTAGATTAGCTTTTAATTGTATGTTTACTTAATAATACATTTACATCTACTGGGTGATACATAGAATAAATAAATTATTTAAATAGCACTGGCCTGGCGTAAGTATTTGGACACCTGACCACGAGCATGTTGGTCACCCCACTTCAAAAACAAATGGTATTAAAATGTTGGTTAAAAGGTTTCTTTCTTTAAAGTGAAAGTTTCTTCATGTATTTATAGAACTTGCTTTGTGCACAGGAGCACAGTCATGCTGGAACAGGAACAGTAATAATTAATGTTTTATTATTACACCAGTTAGAAGTTGTTGTTGCTTAAACACATGAATTAAAAATATATATAATTAGATAAATCACCCTTTAGCATATTCTCAACAAGATGCAGCATTCAGTAAAAGAGCAGTACAGCCTAAATGCTTGACTTCTACAGTGATGGAGCCTGATGGCTCAGCTACACTTGATTTAGGTCCACTTGTCCCATTAGATGGAAGGGTAACAGTTACTCTGTTACTACTGTCCAATCATCTACATCAACAAACTTGTTGTGCTTTTCATTTGAATACCCTGACCATTTATATTAAAATGCCTCCTTTTTGCAGCTATAACAGCTTTCAGGTTTGGACAAAGTTTTGCAGTGTGACTGTGGGAGTTTGTGCTGATGAAGATAAGAAGGCTTGAAATCAATGTGCCAAACTATCCTAAAGGAGTTCAGTAGGGTTGAGGTCAAGGGTCTGAGTTCCTTGTCATACCGTTTCTGTTACAATGATGCATAGAAATTATTATATAAATGTTTATTATTATTATTATTATTATTATTAATAATAATAATAATAAAAATTATAATAACAATAATAATAATAATGACATTTATAATAATAATAAGTAAATAATTTTTTTTTATAAATGAATAAATAGAATAAACAGATAACATTAATAATAATAACAATAATAATAATAACATTAATAATAATATTAATAAGTAAATAAAATAAATAAATTAATAAATAAATAAATGAATCAATAGATTAAACAGATAACAACATTAATAATAATAGTAATAACAATAATAATAATAATAATAATAATAATAAATAATAATAGTAATAATAAATAATAATAGTAATAATGATAATACAATAACAATAATAATAACAACAACAACAATAATAATAACAATAATAATAATAATTGTATTGGAATTTATTATGATTTTTTTATTTTAATGTAGTTTTTTGATACAGTAAAACGGGTGATTCTCAGTATAATTGTTCAGCTAACACATCTTTAAACAAAACATAAAGCAATCACAGCACAGTTAACGAAAGCTGTTCTGAGAGAAAAATGAATCATACTAGTAATTCTAACAGTATGGTGTTCCTAATGAAGTGGACAGTGAATGTAAATCTCTCCTACCCCTCCACGCCTCCTTTAATAAATTCCCTTTTTCTAATTTCCCATGTACGCTGCTGTTTATGTGGAATCATTTCCTCACATCACAAAGCAGCTCATTTGTTTTAGTCTAAAAGTGCCGAGAAAGAAAGAATCCATCAGCGGCGCCGCAATAATGTTTCCTTTCATAACAAATTGCTTTTTTATAGTTCACTTCAAGGCAAATTAATAAAAACCAGGACAAATGAAACAATTTCAGGCCACGTTCAGGTCCGAAGGGAAAGACTGAGGACATTTCTTTATTACTCATCTATCAGGATCCAAGTGGCCCCGCTCTAATAAATCAAGTGGAACCCAGAGAGAGGTGATCGTCTGCAACAAAACACAAATAAATTCAGAAAAAAATGGTCCCGTGGGGCGTCGTGTTATTAAACACTTTGATCAATGTTGTTCTGAGCTTTGCTTTCAGAATAGAAATGCATGGCTGTGAGCCAAAACATGGTCTATTCTCTGATTTTTACTTATTCATATTTACACTAAATTTACACTAAAAAATATTATTATTGATATTATTATTATTATCTTTATTATTATTATTATTATAATTATAATTTTTATTATTAGTAGTAGTATCTTTATTATTATTATTGTTATTATTATTATTATTATTGTTGTTATTATTGTTATTATTGTTATTATTGTTATAATAATAATAATAATAATAATTATTATTATTATTATTATTACTATCGTTATTATTATTGTTATTATTATTGTTATTATTATTATCTTTATTATTATTGTTATTATTATTATTATTATGATTATTATTCTTATTATTATTATTTTTACTATTATTATTATTATTCATTGTCTTACCACCACTTTATCCTATTGTGGCTTGCAGTGGGTCCTATTTACTGGGCAAAATTTAGGAAACGCCCTAGACAGGTCACCAGTCCACATACACACACCTAGTGTTAAGCTAGTAAGCTAGTGGCGTAAGCTAGTGGCGCAATGCGCTAAAGGCGCTAGTGCGCGTTGAGAAGAGAGAGAAAATCCTAGTTGGCTAGTTAAGCTCACAAACGTGGATCCGAACCGGGTGAAGGCGTAATAGCCGAGCGCTTGACGGCTTCACCATCAGGCAGTGCGACACCCACTCGAGCTCAGCTTAAACCAGTTGGGGGAACTGGGTAGTGGCGTTGTAGCCAAGCGCTTGGCGGCATCACCACCAGGCAGTTCCAGAACCAGGCAGTTCCAGAACCCAATGGACCACTAGGAAGAGGATGCCCCCGAAATCACCTCTGGTGCAGTTCGGGGGGAACAGAAGGCTCCTTCATTAGCCGCAGCTGGAGTCAGTCTGTCCGAGAAAAAAGGTAAAGAGAACAGGTTAATGATACAGGTAATCAAGCTTCTACTGCAGATTCAAACCGGGGTTGACTGGCGAACCAACCGAGCATTTTACGGCGTTGCCACCCCACGGTTGCAGAATCCAAAAGCTAGATTTAATAAGCAGACTAAAGCGGTGAAAGCTCCAGCGCCGTCTCACGGGGCTGGCTTCACCCGCTAAAGCTAAATGCTAACCAATACTACAGATAAAGCAGACCGGTTAGTGATACAGGTAATCAAGCTTCTACTGCGGATTTGAACCGGGGTTGCTGGCGAACCAACCGAGCGTTTTACGGCGTTGCCACCCCACGGTTGCAGAATCCAAAAGCTAGATTCAGTAAGCAAGCTAAAGCGGTGAAAGCTCCAGCGCCGTCTCACGGGGCTGGCTTCACCCGCTAAAGCTAACTGCTAAGAAGAAAATAAAAAGCAGTTCGAGGACTGCACGGGATCGCACCACGCTACTTCTAAGAAAGGTAAAGCAAAGCTAATTACCTCAACCTTGCGGTCTACACACCCTGATGGCCTTATGCCACCGGGGGTACCTCTAGAACTACAAAAGAAGCGTGGGGGAGCCGTCAGCAGTCCCCACGGACACCGCAGTGTCCAAAACAAAAGGAGCAAACAAGACAGAAGGTGCGACGCCTGCAGCCAGGCGGCGTGCCCTTAAATAAGGGAGCCGCAGCTGCAGGTCGTTCGCCCTAACGAGCTGGCCTATTATTAAAGGCCTAGCTCCATACTGCTCTGTAAGGCCTGTGACGTCGGGGAAGAGTGGTAAGTCCCACAGACGCCACAGAACCTTACACCTAGTAGCCTAATCTTCAATTAACCTGTCGGAGGAATCCGGAGCTCCAGGAGGAAACCCACACAGATATGGGAGAACATGCAAACTCCACACAGAAAGGACCCAGACCACTCTACCTGGGAATCGAACCTAAGATCTTCTTGTTGTATGGGGACAGTGCCACCCACCGAGCCACAGTGCTGCTCTATTTATTTACCCAATACATGCCTTGCTAGAGTCAGATGCTAGACAACCACTCACAAATTTGCAGCTTTTAAAATACCGGGGAACCGACTAGGGAGTGGCTATCAAAGCATTGTTTATTTTATCAGGGCCACAATGATGGATTTTGGCTTTAATGAACCCAGCAGGGACTTATAATCTGTCTTTAGGACCATATGCCTTCCAAACCAACAAATAACAGAACAGAACCACCTTCCCCGAGTCTAGGAGAGCATTCACAGTGCACACACAAGTCATCGACCATAGAGGACAGAACTGATGGTTTTAGGGGGTTTGGTTCTTAAAGGAGCAGTGACTACAGACCTGAGGAGAGGAATGAAGGGGGCTTAAAATCAGGAGAGGATTTTGAAAGGTCCAGTTTAGTGGTGATGAATCAGCAATCAAAAAATGGTAATGATATCCTGGGTAGACCCAGAATACTCTGGGTCCTGTACTGTTTCCTAATGGTCCTTTAAAATTACACATAACCTCAGTCCTCTAACGGCTTGATACTAGCTGTTGGCTGGTCTATGCTTCCTTCCTTTAAGGGTTCTGAGAAATATAAGTGTGTTCAATAAGTATGTACACTCATAAATTGAATGATAGAATAAATAGAAACTACAATACACAGCACAGCTACCTTAATAGATGAATGTAAACCTAGAACATCCAGCGACGGTGCGAGGCTTTAATTCTCGTCCGTGTTTTGACCCCCTCACCAATGCATCCACAGAACTGGTTGTTAGTTTTCCAGACTCAGTTACTCGAGTCGTGTTTTTAGCTGCTTCACACTTCACACTTCAACGTCTTTTGACTGTGATTGCTAACTGAATTGCCGTAGGATTGCTAAGACGCCTCATAGTGCAGATTAACCAGTTTGTTTGTTTATTTGGATTTTTAACGACATGTTTTACACCCTTCGGTTATTTCACCTCACTTGCACATCTTGGACTGTGGGAGGAAACCGGAGCACCTGCAGTGAAACCCACACAGACACGGGGAGAACATGCAAATTCCACACAGAAAGGACCCGGACCGCCCCACCTGGGGATCGAACCCAGGACCTTCTTGATTAACCAGTAAACATGAGACACTTGAATGCTACCTGAATGAAACATGTTAAATTGCTAAACACAAACCTTACATTTTGAATTTTCCAGTACATTGCACATTACACGGGCAGTTGGGCATGAGGCTAATAAAGTAGTTGACCAAAAATCTTGGGGTTTATTTAGTTGAGTAGCTCCAATCACCGATCCTCCATCCAGAGGAAGTATAAAGGTACTGACATTAATACTATTATTTACATCACTTGTCAAAGGCTGTTATCTAGAGTGACTTAAAAATGTTTCCTTTCTTTGTTATACCAGCACAGAGTCAAAAACACACAGACAGTCCATAAACGTCCTCCATACTCTCCACATGGTGGAGATGTCTTTGTTTTTACCATCTAGGATAAACTGGAGAGACCGGTATGGTGTGGGATGCCTGTAACAAATTCCTCTGAGATAGAACCACGGCTGATGAGGTACACATAGCAGGAGGTTTATAGTGTTTCGCTCTGGACAAACACTATTCAGAAGCCAGTTTATTTCTAGACGATTATAGGCTGAACTATAGGATTTTTTGAGTCTGCATGGCTCCAGATTGTCTGGAGGGTGCCAGCTAATCAGGTTACTTCAAGAACCTCCTCACAGGGAACATAAATCTTTCCAATGGACTTGTTTTGCGGTCTTAGATTACTAAATTCTATTATTGTATTATTCTATTCTAATCTATTTTATTCTATTTTTTATCTATATATTGCTAGACATTATGGGTCTGTCTGAAAACCTGTGCAGCTGCTTTGCTGCCTACTGCCTACCTGATCAGCTGCCTCAGAAGAGAGGATTCTAATAAGACTTTGAACTCATAAGGCAGATTATTTAGACGCTCTACTTGGACAGAGATTACAGTGATTATGTCACCACAGTTTTAGCTTACTAAACTAACACAGTTAGCCTCAGGCTGTTCAAACCAACAGGCTAAGGCGACACAATGTCTGAATTCTTAGATACCTTAAAATGTTGCCTACTAAGGTGCCTTATTTAGAAGCTATAACCTGATGAGGAAGCATCCGACACTTGTACACCTTAGCCGTTGTATAAAGGTGCACAAGTGTCATTTATTAGTAAATTCGGGCTCGTCAGGGACAGTTTAACTGTTTACGGTACACAGAGGGAGACGTTAGCTGGCACTCTAGCGGGTTGAGCCGCCTCAGCCCACTGGTTTGAATGGCTAACTGTGTTAGCTTAGCAAGCTAAAACTGCATTGATGTAATTGCTGCATAAGTAGAGCGTCTGAATAATCTGCCATATGATTTTAATGTCTTATCAAAATCCTCTCTACTGAGGCAGCAAGGCAGATCCCATGAGTGTCCTCAGTTCCCAAACCATTAAAAGGGGTAAACACTAGTGGTGGGCGGAGCGATCCAAATATCGATAGTATCGATACCAACGTTGGTATTGGTATTTGACTTTTTCTCCGCTACATTCAGCACGTTTCTCCCATTTTGCCAGAAAGTAAAGACCATGTCTGTACAGACTCGCTTCTCTCACATCTTACATGCACACCTCGATCCTCCCCTCCGGCTCTGCTGTGTTTTGTTGTGGTACCGTCACGTTGTTATGTTGTTAAAATCCTAACAGACATCGGTACATTGGTAGGCATTGGAAGATTGTACATTTTTGAATACTTTGCTTTGCAGATACAGAAATAGGGGCGATTTTATGGAAATAATAGTGTAAACTATTTGTACGTAAGTACGGACGCACCTTACGCACTTTCCCACCCTATGCAAATGAAACGGCGCATGTGCAGTGAGGCTCTTATTTCATGTTTTGGTGAATGAGAGCTTTTTTCTTTTGACTTTGTGCTTATAAATGTAAACAGAATAGCATCGATTTTAAATTAACAAGGACACGTATTCCGTCACTATTAAAAATGTACAAGAAACAAGAAATAGGACCGCTTTAAACAACTGAATTTATTTACAACCCTACTGAGAGCAGCTACTTACAAAAAAAATGTATGTATTACAATAATACACATAAAGGTCATGAAAATTCATTCAGATTTAGCAATTTGATGATGCATCTACCTCAATTATTAAAAAGTATCGGTATCGTATCGATATCGGCGATACTGGCCCTGTATTTACTTGGTATCGGATCAATACCAAATTTTGCAGTATCGCACACCACTAGTAAACATGCCTCTGTCCCAACTCTTTAAGTGTTAAAATACAAAGGGCTGCATTTACGGCATTAAAAGAGGGCCATCAAAATATGGTAAAAATTTTTAGACATACTGTAGCAAGAGATCATTTTTGTTCTACTTTTTAATAAGTGCACTCAATTGAGCCCTATTTATATGGGCACATACCATGCCACAACGTGTAATGACATAAAAAATACACTTATAAAAGATCGTAACTCTCAAAAAAGCTTTTTAATTTTTTCTTTTTTTATAATGAAGTATGTGTTACGATTGCTCAAGCCGGACTCGTCGACTCCGACAGACTGGGTCAAATTTCTGAGCTTTAAAAAAGACCGCTTGATTTTGATATGCTCTGACAGTGCCGTGTGTGTTTGACTGATAAAGGACAACGAGCCTGAGGACAGTATGACAGAAGGGCATCAGTTATCTGCACTGGTGTGTGTGTTTATGTGTGAGACGGAGCTGGAGAACGAGGCTCTGATGACATTATAGGAAGAGACCGGTGGAGACTCGAGGCGCTCACTGGCAGCCAGTTCTCCAGCATGGAAAACTGTAATTGCAGTTGTCAAGATGCTGGAACAGATAAAGAGCTGATTACAATGTGACATCTCTAATTCTGATACAGCGTCACAGACATCCAGAACCAGGCTGAGGGAGGTAATGCTGGCTGTCAGTGCTGAGAATTTTACCTCCAGGAAGAGGATTTGATTTTTTTTAAACCATACAGAAGCAAAAGCATGAAGATGACATGGTGGTCTCATCTTTGATTCAACAGTCTGTAAAATTGTAGAGCGGGAACAAAAACACTAGCAGCCCACCGTAGTGCTGCGTTTGACATTCACAGAACCCTTGATATGAATTTGTGTGCCAGTCGGAAGAGGATGCTCCATGCTGGGTTTAAATGTTTCCTAAGGCTTTTCTACCCCTGAACTAGTGGCATCAGCCCCGGTTCTGGACCGCTTTGCTTGGGGGGGCAGTAAAACCCAGGTGCGTCGTAGTGGGGGGCAAAGTGGGACAGAGTCACCAGGGCCCCAAATCGGGGGAGGGCCCCAGAGGGCACAATGAGAAAAGAAACGTAGAAATAGAGCACCCGATGAGGAACGGCAGTCCGGCAGACGCGCCTGGTACATGCAACCGAACGCAGGTTCACCAAGTGGAGGGGGGCGTGTCGGGGGAATACGGGACCGAGCGCAGGTTCACCAAGGGGAGGGGGGCGCGGCGGAAGACGCGCGTGGGAAACGCAACTGAGCACGCTGGTTCACCAGGAGCAGCCGCGGTTCGAAGGGGGCCCACGGTCACTTCTTGTGCATAAGGCCCAGAATTTGGTGCTACGCCCCTGCTTGGGGGGGCAAAGACACAATTTTGGGGGGGCAATGCCCCCCTCAGCCCCCCCCTAGCGCCGGCCCTGAGTGGCATTATTAGGAAAATGTAAACACAGAGCCATGTTGAGCATTTTTTAATTTGTTTACAACTGAAGATTAAAATCGTACATTAATTAAACATGTTGGTTTGTTTGTTTATTAGGATTTTAATGTTATGTTTTACACTTTGGTTACATCATGACAGGATCAGTAGTTACTCATCACACAAGGTTTATCAAGGTTATATCAATTTAGTATCTCCTATTAACCTGACTGCATGTATTTGGACTCCCGAAGGAAACCCACAGAGAAAAAACCTGGACTGCTCCACCTGGGAAACGAACCCAGGACCTTCTTGCTTCTTGCTGTGCTACCCACCGTGTCGCCCTCAGGTGGATAAAAGGTTCACATCAGTACCACCTCAGCGTAAGAAACCTGAAGATGTAGTTAAAATGTGATATAAACAAATGTACATTAAATATGAGTATATAAATATGGGTTTGATTTGTTTCAGGAACCACCAAACAAAAACAAGCTTGTCATAAATTAGAAGCTGTGAGTGTGGTGATGACATTGTCCACAGTCAAGCAAGCTTTCTATTAACAAGAGCTTAAAGACTACTGTGCTGTACAACCTTGTTTACATTACATTTTCAGCATTTAGCAGACGCCTTTATCCAAAGCGACTTACAGTAATGTGACAGTATACATTATGAGCAATTGAGAATTAAGGGCCTTGCTCAAGGGTCCAACAGCAGCAACCTGGCAGCAGCTTGAACCAGCGACCTTTTGATTACTAGTCCAGTACCTTAACCACTTACCTACAACTGCCTTACCTTGTGTTGGTCTTTTTTTTATTCAATTTAATCATATCCAATTACCCAATTGCATTATGCTTCCTCTCTACTGATGTTGATCACCATTCCTGACACGTGTGCGGTAGGCAACTGCATCTTTTCACCTGCACGAGGCGAGTTGATGTGGATCAGCTTTGCGTACTGAGATCATCAGTTATGATTTCCCAGGTCCGGCTCCCTCCCTATATGAACAACAGCCGATCGTTGTTCATGCGGCCGTCCAGCCCAGCCGGATGGCACGAGTACGGAATGTCAGCTCTGGTGTGCTAGCGTGGTTTACCACTGTTGCCTCACAGCAAGAAGGTCCTGGATTCTCCCCGTGTCTATGTGGGTTTCCTCCGGGAGTCCAAAGACGTGCAAATGAGGTGAATTAGAGATACAAAATTGTCCATGACTGCGTTTGATATTAAAAACTTGAACTGATGAATCTTGTGTAAGCA
Organism: Trichomycterus rosablanca; assembly: GCF_030014385.1. Taxonomy (NCBI): domain Eukaryota; kingdom Metazoa; phylum Chordata; class Actinopteri; order Siluriformes; family Trichomycteridae; genus Trichomycterus; species Trichomycterus rosablanca. The sequence continues at coordinate 3,967,624 of NC_085992.1, read as the reverse complement.
GTATTTACCCGTCCTGTCATGAATGCATCCAAAGTGTAAAACATGACGTTAAAATCCTAATAAATAAACTTATTCCAGTTTAAATTACCCAGTTCAACCAAAGTTACTACGTTTTATATTTGAAGAACATATTTACTGACCGTACAGCTTTATTGAGCCTGTATGATGGAGCATTGATGTACAGACCAAACAGTCCTCTAAAAATGATCCGAGTGACCGTTTCCTCCTTCTTTTAGCAGCTAATATTCTAGAAGACGCTGCCCTCTTTGATCATTTTAATGTTTCAAATCTACGTGTGTCCTCTCCAGTGGAAGAGCGTAACTCTCCACCCTTGTAATGAGACTCTGAAGATCTGAAATCAGTGCCGTTTGGACACATTGATTGCGTGCAAATATGAAACCACTCTGAGAGCTTTGCCTTAGATTTACTACGTATAGCACACTCAGGATTTTGTGGAGATTATTACGTATAATAAACTTGTCACGCTGCTTATGGTTTGTTGAATTTTCGCAATTTATTCGCTCCGGCCGAAAAGTGCACATAAAACGTCGGGTTAATTCGGCGCTTCACACGTACAGGCGGATAAAAAAGCAAAAGGACGTTAAGGCCAGCCGCCGCCGTTTCTGTACGAGCTAATTAATACAGTCAGACTATCCTTGAAATGACCTGACAGGAACAGGAATAATGTGCAAAATACAGCAGCAGAGCTGAACATTCGTACCGTGGGCTGTTTATATTCTCCGGCAGTCGGATCTGCAGCTCCCTCGCTTTCACACGCCTGAAGATTTCCACGCTTTCATTACCGTTTAATTAAATGTCAGCTATCAGTGACGCAGGACCGTTTAGCTACAGTATCTCTGACCCTGTCATTCTTTTAAACGCGACTCCGGTGAAAGCAGAACAAAGAGCGGCAGAATGACTTTTCAAACGGCGCCTTGAAATTTCATGTCACAGATTTGACAGGACGTTGGTAATTGGATCGTAACTCAGACCGTATTAGCGCCGCCGTGGCGAACGCAGTCCTTTCTTATCGCGACTCGCGCAGGGGTGGCAGCATAGATGGGGTGTTTATGGTCAGATTTCGGATCCGTACGTCCATCAGTGCTCAAACTGTTCTTTAAAAAAAAAAAATAGAATAAATTAAATTAAAATAGACGTGGCACATTCACAAACCTGCTCTGTAGTGGTCCTGTGGGGGTCCTGACCATTGAAGAACAGGGTGAAAGGGGATTAACAAAGCATGCAGAGAAACAGATGGACTACAGTCAGTAATTGTAGAACTTTAAAGTGCTTCTATATGGTAAGTGGAGCTGATAAAATGGACAGTGAGTGTAGAAACAAGGAGGTGGTTTTAATGTTATGGCTGATCAGTGCATATATATATATATATATATATATATATATATATATATATATATATATATAAAATTGTCACACATAACTAATGTTAACACATGCTGACGCTAGCGACTCTTGTTGTTCACAACTAATTTTTCTGAGTCGAGTCTGAAGTCACTGTGTGTGAGACTTACTTGTTTGTGTTCAAGAGGGGGTCTATAGGTCTATTACGCTACCCAGCAACTGCTGAGATCTGAGTTTGAACCTCTGTGGTGCTTTTGGCCTCCCAGGCATCTAAAAAAAAATTATTGGCTACGTCTGAGGGGGGTGTGTGAATAAATTGACCATGAATTGACACCCTGTCCAGGGTATTCCAGTGTTTTTCGGTCCATGAACTGACCTACTTGCCCCTGCAACAAGCCTTTAGGCCTGAGTCTTTTATATTATACTGTATCTCTACACTGGCGACTTGGGAGGAAGCAGCAATTATCAGATCAGATCCTGAGGACAATGCAGAGGCCAGAAACACTCATGTGGTCAATAGGGGGAATAGGAGGAAGTTCATTTCCAGCTCTAACTCTTTTGTAGAATGAGGGCAGTCGAAGAAACTCTTTGGCTTTGATTTTCTCAGTCGCCAGATTTGAATCTCATTGAAAATCATTGGTGGGATTTGAAGAAAGCAGCTGCTGCACTTAAGCCATCAATCCTCAATGATCCGGAAGCTTTTGAATGAGAAGAATGGATGAAGATTCCACAAGAAGCTTGTTAGCACTAATCGAAATCGCTTATTAGAGGTGATCAAGGCGAATAGACGTTTCACCACTACTGAAGATGAGGGTTGAATTATGCACCTGGACGTTTTGCATTTAAACTTTAAATTACGTTCTTATAATGGGCACTCAGGTGTCGCAGAGTTCTATTACGCTCGCCCATCGCGGCTGAGATCCACGTTTGATCAGCATGCTGGGCGTCTGCACAGACATGATTGGCTATGTTCAAGCAGAGATGTTCACAAGTCACAAAATACGAGTCCGAGTCAAGTCACGAGTCTTTAGACTAGAGTCCGAGTCCAGTCACGAGTCTTTAGGCTAGAGTCAGAGTCAAGTCACGAGTCTTCAGGCTAGAGTCAGAGTCAAGTCACGAGTCTTTAGACTAGAGTCCGAGTCAAGTCACAAGTCTTTAGACTAGAGTCCAAGTCAAGTCATGAGTCTTTAGACTAGAGTCCGAGTCCAGTCACGAGTCTTTAGACTAGAGTCCGAGTCCAGTCACGAGTCTTTAGGCTAGAGTCCGAGTCCAGTCACAAGTATTTAGGCTAGAGTCAGAGTCAAGTCACGAGTCTTTAGGCTAGAGTCAGAGTCAAGTCACGAGTCTTTAGACTAGAGTCCGAGTCAAGTCACAAGTCTTTAGACTAGAGTCCAAGTCAAGTCATGAGTCTTTAGACTAGAGTCTGTCAAGTCACGAGTCTTTAGGCTAGAGTCCGAGTCAAGTCACAAGTTATTAGGCTAGAGTCCGAGTCAAGTCACAAGTCATTAGGCTAGAGTCCGAGTCAAGTCACGAGTCTTTAGGCTAGAGTCCGAGTCAAGTCACAAGTCAATATAATAAACACAAAACATATATTGGAAATGTAAAGTAGAAATAAAGAAATAATCTGTAAGTTCAGATAAAAACAACAACAGATTAGCGAGTGTATTTAGCCGTTTTACTTCATGCCTTTACTTTCCTCGTCATTGTGTAAATAAACGTAATTTCTGTAACAAGAAGGTTCCAGTTAAAAGCTTAAACTGATACGTTTTGTTTTCATTGCAAAACAAAAGCGCGATAAATCACAGCACAGCGGCCAAAATCCAAAACACAGCAAAAAAACAGCTTACCTTAGCTTCTGTTCTTCCAGATGCTATTACATTTATAAGCGTGTGTCCCATTAGGAATAGAATCCGTTATTTTGTAAATGTGCTTATAATTAAAAACCTTCAAACTTTTCCCGGTTGTGAAGTAAAACACGAACTCGTTAGAAAGCCGATCGAGCGTTTCATTACCACGTCATCTGTGTGACGCAAACTGAATAAATGCAAATAACAGCATTTCTTACTAACAATTACAATCAGAAGCTCTGATTGGTTCAGAAAGCGTCTTTCAACCATCAATTCTGTAGGAGCGTTCCATTCACCCCAGCTGTTCCTGTGAAGTGCACTACGTAGGGTATTCCACCATTTTAAGAGAGATTCCAATCCAAAGGTAACGAAAATGTTCAAATGAAGTGTACTTCAAACTGTGTAGGGAGTAGGGAGCGACGCTTCATCACTATGCCGGAAGCTGGCT